>NW_026111777.1:142500-215000 GCF_024679095.1 Eriocheir sinensis | reverse complement strand
ACTACTTAAAGGCAAGGTTAATGCGAGTGTGAGGGCGAAAGTGTGTCGGAAAAGGGAGGGGAAAACAGAAGGAAGAAAGGGAGATGGCTAGGGAAACCAGTTGAGTGAGAGTGAATGAGTCGTGTCGGGAAAAGGAGATGGAAAAAGGAAGAGAAGAAAATACAAGAGTAAACCTGCACTGACAGCAAAAATTAGTCACCCAGACAAAAAAAAAAAAAAAAAATAGTAATGCCTCATGTGAAGTACGACTAACGAAATTAGTCAAAAGGTGTCAATAATTAGTCAAGCCAGGAATGCAGGTTAGCCGCAATAACTAGTTTATGACTAATATTACTCCAAAATTAGTCATACCCATGCTGATTTAAATTGCTCAGACTGTCTTTTGACTAACACTGTATTAATATTAGCCATACCCGCACTGGTATTAATTAGTCAGACTGACTGTCTTTTGACTAGGGATGTACCGATGTATCGGTATCGGTATCGGTGGTGTCGGCACATTTTAAGAGTATCGGTATCGGTATCGGCTGATTTTCTGCCGATACTAACGATACTTGAAGGAGTTGTGTTGTATGTCGCATGTCACTCGTTGCAAATAATTTTGTTCAACATAAATTGGATTTTCTAATATGTTGAAAAAATATTAGAAAGTGTAATTATCCAGTATCATGATACTACGTAGTTTGGAATTTCCCGTGACTTAATTTTCACTTTAAACGATAAGATTCATATTACTTTGAATACAAATATATAATACATAGTATACAATATAGCCTTTGGTACCGCGGACGCGTACAATACAGGTTTAGTAGCTTCGGCGCGGGATTGGCGGAACCCCTTCACTCGCCTCATCTACCTGCCTCAGTCAGTCAGACGGTCGCCCCGCAACGGGGCACGCTGCCAGGGCTGCCTAAATGTACGGCAATTAAGTAAAGCTAACCTTGCTGAGTCAACAAGACCTCACGAGGCGCCTCCTCCCTCGCCCCTTGTCGAAACTCATGTGGGTGGGTGTTAGCACTTGGGTTTAACCATGCACTGCTCCCTCGCCGCGCTGTATAGGATTAATATGCGCTTCCGTGATGCAGTGATCAGCACGTCTGGCTACGGATCTATGGACACCTTTTTTCATGCCACCACTGGTTACTTTTTTTTCTTCCCTTCTATGGTGGAAAAACGAGTAGTGTTTTTTTTCTTAACATTTGATATTGCCTTTTAGCTGCTGGAATTGTTGTATAAAAAAAATTAATGCACAGGTATCGGTATCGGTCAAAATGTTGGTATCGGTACATCCCTACTTTTGACTAACATTATAGTAATATTAGTCATATCCTTACTGATATTATTTAGTGAGATTGACTAACCTTGAATCCATAAGTCAAACTTTACATTTCAATATATGGTTCTGTTCCCATTCCCACCTTAGTTCACAATGAAGATTCAATGAAAACAAATTGATTTTTTTAAAGATTTTATAAAAAAAAAAAAATTATACGTTTGCATCACCAAGGCTGTAACACGGAAACCATGCAAATAACAACAAAGAAAATCCTAACCTCCCTATTCACAAACACCTCCAAGATGACAAACTCATATGAGGCATAATAGATTGTATTTAACAGGAAAAAAAGTTGAGCAAAAATGATCACCTAATAAATAACGGAAAATCTACATACAATTTATGCTTTTGCAGATGCATAACAAAATCATAGTACAATTTTGACTTGCTGATGTTCCCTTTGACTTTGAAATCCAACATTATATCACTGAGCAATCAAATAAAAAAATCCAATTTGCAAAGTCCTCCAAGATCATTGAGTTTTAAGAAACAAAGTAAATACACTCTTGACTGGAAAAAAATAAGTAATAAACTAAATAAATAAAAGGAGACATTCTCTCCAACAGAAAATTAATACATGGAGTTCTTGAAAGTTTACAACAACCCAGATGCCCCCCCAAGCCCACTGAGGTTATTTCTTTTTTTTTTCCTGAAACTGCAAAACTGATCTTCTACTCTATCATTATCATAAATTTTTAAAAAGATTCTCTGAATAAATGACAAAATATTTCTACACAGTTTAGAGTATGCCAAATTGAATACATATAATCTGGAAACAAAGCAAACCAATGCTTTTGTCAGTGTTATGCTCCACGAAACTTCCATCTCATCAATTCTAAGAATGTACTCGTTCTCTTTGCTGATGATTGGAAAGGCAGGTAAATGCATAATAATAGCCTAGTTTACTAAATGCAAAATAAAAGCCTAGTTTCCTAAATGCAAAATAATAGCTTAGTATTCTTAAATGCAATATAATAGCCTAGTATTCCAAAATGCAAAATAATGGCTTTTTATTCGTAAATGCAAAATAATAGCCTTGTATTCATGAATACAAAATAATAGGCTAGTACTCTTAAATGCAAAATAATAGCCTATTGGTCTTAAATGCAAAATAATAGCTTAGTATTCCTAAACGTAAAATAATAGCCTAGTTTTCCTAAATGCCACAAAAGCTCAGTATTTCTAAATGCAAAATAATAGTATGCTTAAATTTAAAACAATAGTCTAGTATTCCTAAAAGTAAAATAATAACCTAGTATTCCTAAATGCATAATAATAGCATAGTGTTTACGAACGCAAAATAATAGCCTAATTTTCTTAAATGCAAAATAATAGCCTAGTATTGATAAATGCAAAATAATAGCCTATTAGCTATTCCTAAACCAATATAATAGCTTAGTATTCCTAAATGCAAAGTAATGGCCAATGCCCCTAACTACAAAATAATAGCCTAGTATTCATGATTGTAAAATAATTGATTATTTTTCCTAAATGCAAAATAATATCCTGGTTTTACTAAATCCAAAATTATAAGCTAGTGTACAAAGTAATTTTTAATATATTTCACTTGACTACTTCATTTGCTTATTAGCAGCTTATTGCAGATTGTAAAGATCTTTCCACTTACAATTTATTACAGAAGTTGTAGATACGGTATAACATGCAGAAAAGCTTACATCATACGAATAAAATCCAATATTCCTCGAAACAACTTACCTCGTTCCCTCATTGTGTGAAACTGAAACGCAAAGCGCCTTGGGAGTCACATAGCAGGGGCCGGATTCAGTAAGCACTTACATCCTTTTTTAAATTTTCAATGAAATGCTCTATATATAATGTTTCCCGATAGGGAAATAAGAGTATGAGTCAATAAAGCAAAATCCGTCCATAAAAGCGAGATGCTACAGCGGAGATGGAATATATCATGTAGAGTTCACTATAGCCGTCAGTCCGTCATCGGCTGAAGAAGAAGAGGAAGACTGGTTGTCTTCTTTTGAACGGTGCCGCTTTGTATCGCTTCTTTGGTCCTCCTTGGTTATTCAATCATACTCAAATACTTAACTCTACACACTTTAATACTTCACTCTGCTCTTAGCTCTGTTTTTCCATACACTTTGCCTGCACGGTCTTTTGCTTTTCTATTTTCCTTTACTTTGTTTCTTTTACTTTAGCCTACTTTGGTCTTTCTGCATTTCCGTTTTCTATCCTTTTGTTTCTTTTCTACTATTACACTTGTTCTTTTCATTTATCTTTTACTGCTGTATTCTTTTCTCCTTGATGAATAATACACTGTATTCTTCCTCCAA
This sequence comes from Eriocheir sinensis, assembly GCF_024679095.1. NCBI lineage: Eukaryota > Metazoa > Arthropoda > Malacostraca > Decapoda > Varunidae > Eriocheir > Eriocheir sinensis. Next base: position 211,358 of record NW_026111777.1, on the reverse strand, counting down.
GCTTTTCTCCCACATAGCTGATGCCGCGGCTGCCTTGTGATTGGCTGGCACACTGCTTAAGCGATTTGGATTCGCTAACGAGCCTGATGACGTCATGAAGGCTTTCGTCCAATCAGCTGCCTCTCTGATTTACATCCCTCCCACATCCTTTTTTTCTGAATTCAGATGTAGCAAAGGATGTGAGGAGGGTGTAAGGCTAAACGATGTAGGGAGTTCCATCCTCGAACTTGCACCCTTTTTTCTGAATCTGGCCCCAGGAGCGAAGCACAAACAGTCCCCCCACCGTAGCTATGATCTGACTGACTGGTTGTGGTTGACCGTTGATATCTTTAGCAGCTGGCCACCTCAAATACATGAAATAAATTACTTTCTCCCAAACCCCCCGTGACCCCTCGAGAAACCCCAAACGACCCCCCAGGGAGTCACGACCCCCAGGTTAAGAACCGCTGCGCGGCTAGAATGATTAACTATATTTAAACATGCACACAATTTCATTTATGTTACAAGAAGAACAATAAATTATCTTATATTTAGCCTATCAGTTCTTCTCATCTTTCTATTCATCTATTTCACAGCAACTATTAGATGTTTTTTTGTTTTTTTTGCAGTGGTTGTGACGGTGATGGTTTGATTATTATTTGCTCTAGTTTATGGTTTGCGTGTGTGTGTGTGTGTGTGTGTGTGTGTGTGTGTGTGTGTATATATATATATATATATATATATATATATATATATATATATATATATATATATATATATATATATATATTTAAGATTTGAAAGTATTTTTTTTTTAAGTGTGTGAATCTCTTAGAGTTCCGCTATATATATATATATATATATATATATATATATATATATATATATATATATATATATATATATATATATATATATATATATATATATATATATATATATATATATATATATATATATATATATATATATATATATATATATATATATATATATATATATATATATATATATATATATATATATATATATATATATATATATATATATATACTATATATATATATATATATATATATATATATATATATATATATATATATATATATATATATCGCCTGTTTGCGACAACAACGTCATAACTAAAAAATGGATTTTCGAGTTATCCATATAGACATATTCATCTTGAAACGCAGATTTTTTGGCAAAGTGTCATAATTGTAGTTAAAAAATTGACCGCTAGAGGAGCTAAATGTCCTAACGACATAACATAATATGTACCAACTTCTTTGCGTGAAGACCGTTACATGTCAGTTGTGCTGTGACCGTCGTTGGGGTAACTACACTCACGCTGTCATTTAGAGTGTCATATTTTGATTTAGATCTATGTTAGTGCAAAATGTAAGTACTGAACTTATGAATTATGTTTCATGCAATAATGTGTTATTTTGATGTAATACGTTTTGTCTGCGAACATAGAGCTCTGTGTTTTACGTCATTATTCAAAATGTGTCATTATTGGTAAAAACAAACAGATCTATGTTTTACGTCCTAAATCAAAATGTGTCATTATTGGAAAAAAACCTTGTGAATAATAGGTGTTGTATTTGAGTTATGACAGTATTGTTACAAACATTACCTCGTATTACAGTAGCACATTTTTGTTTAACTTAAATTATGTCATTGTTATTTGAAAATCTTGCGAAAAACTTAAAAAAGTTAGTGTATTATTTACATTGGTGACATTGTTGCAACAAAACATTGTATTCATAAATATCATATTTTTTTCAGATTAAATAGGTACCATGTCATGTAGAGGAAAACTTATGCTAGAAGCAGCATTAAAGGCTAAGGAAAACAGAGAAGAAAACCCTGAGGAAAATAGTACAGGTATATACTATCATAACCTTGATTATATTTCTATATAATTTGCTTTAAGGTGGGAGGTAAGCAGGTGCGTGAAGAAAGACCGACATAAAACTTCGACAATGGCTTGAAACATGACTCAAAAGTTAACGGTAACCTAACCTAACCTAACCTAACCTAACCTAACCTAACCTACTAACCTAACCTAGCCTAACCTAACCTAGCCTAACCTAACCTAACCTAATCCAAGTTTTATGTCGAAGTTTTATGTCGGTCTTTCCTCACGCACCTGAGGTAAGCCTATTTTTTTATTAATGAGCCAATTTTGATGAAAACTATATTAACAATCAAAACTTTCGGAGGAGTAAGGCTTTGAAGTTTAAAAATCCAACTTTATAAAAATGCAAAATAAAGTAAAATTCTCTGATTTTTTGGTTCTCATTGTTAAAAATTTGGACCCCCATCTGAGGAATTTATAGTTCCCCTCCAAACTGTTTTACATACCATAGAGCGTTTTTAACACAAAACACAAAAATCACATTTTAGACCCATTTCTTTGTACTTTGTAGGATGTGAACTTGCTGTTGACCCTCAAATCAATGATGACCATCTGCTGCCATCAGCAAGCATTACGGGTGCAAGCTCTGCTTCAAATAACAAGAAGTCTTCTTCTAGTAGTGACTCGTCCTCTAGTAGTGACTCGTCTTCTAGCAGTGAATCATCTTCTAGCAGTGACTCAGAAACTGAAGATATTGACACAGATGATTCCGTGAAAGATAAGGACTATATCCCAAGCAAAGAGGAAGAAGAGAGTTTTAACCTTGAAGAGAAGGACGCAGTTGATAAAATTCCTGTACTAGTTAGTCCGCAAAAGGGACGTAAACGTAAACAGCACCTGAGTCAATGGAAGAAATATAAAGCGAAAAAATTAAGGAACTCTGGAAAGGCTTATATAAGCAAAAATAACAAAATAAGACCAGAAAGGAAAATGAAACTGCCATGTGGAAATAAATGTCGAATTAAATGTTCAGAACAGATAAATGAAGAAGAAAGGCAAAAACTCTTTGACTCTTATTGGGCAATAGGAGACATTGCTCAACAGTGGCAGTTCATTTCAAACTGCATTAAAACTGTTAGACCTAAATACAGGTATGTTCGTGAGGGAGGCAAACGTCAACCTAGGAACAATAACAGTTCCTTTCACTTCATGGTTGGTCAGAATGAAGTTCGTGTTTGCAAACTTTTCTTCAAGAACACACTTGATATCAATGACCGGCCAATAAGAACAGCTTTAGCAAAGCAAAGCAGAGTTGCTAATGTTCTTATGGAACCTGATAAGAGAGGCCAACATGGTAATCAAGTAACTGTTGATCCTGAAATTAGGAAAGGCGTCAAGGCACATATTGAGTCTATCCCTCAGATAGAGAGTCACTATACGAGAGCTACATCAAGTAGGACATTCATATGCGGCTCTAAAACAATTGCAGAAATTCACCGCGATTATGTTGAGAAGTCCAAACAACAAAAGGTACCTTATGCCAATTACACTCTGTTTTATTGCATTTTTACCAGAGTATAATATTTCTTTTTTTGTTCCAAAAAAGGACCAATGCGATGTTTGTTCATCTTATCATAATGCGGAGAATGAAGAGAAAGAGCGCCTTCAAGGAAGCTATGAAAATCACCACAAAGAAAAAGACATGTCAAGAAATGAAAAACATAAAGATAAAACTGAGAGTGATGCAGTTGTTGCTGTTTATGACCTTCAGGCTGTAATGCAGATACCAAAAGGGGACATTTCAGTTTTTTATTACAAGTCAAAGCTGAATGTTTTAAATTTTACTATTTACAATGCTAAAACAAACTCATGTAATTGCTATGTCTGGAATGAAACTAATGGCCAACGTGGGGTTAATGAAATTGGGACCTGTGTTCTCGATTACATTAAAACCTTGTGTGAGGCAGGAGAAACTGACATAATTTTTTACTCAGATAACTGTTCTGGCCAACAGAAAAATAAGTTTATGATGGCACTTTACCTTTATGCAGTAAACAACTTATCAAATATAACTTCAATAACACACAAGTTTCTAATAAAAGGGCATACCCAAAATGAGGGTGACTCTGCCCATTCCCTAATTGAAAGAGAAGTAAAGAGAATTTTAAAAAGTGGACCCATTTATGTGCCGGAAACTTACGTAACGGCAATGCGAACTGCTAGAAAGAAAGGACAGCCTTTCGTAGTAAAAGAGCTTTGTTACAAAGATTTCTTGAACATCAAGTCTCTAGCCACTGAAATGGGACCTATCAATTGCAAGACTCTTCAACTCTCTGATGTTAAAGTAATGAAATTTGAAAAGCAATCACCACTGTCAGTTTTTTGTAAACATTCCTATGGTTCAGACTATAAGGAGCTTCAAATTTTGAAAAACTCAAATAAAGCCACCTCCATTAATGAGTTATTGCCATGTTACTCCAGCAAACTGACATTGCCTGCTAACAAGAAAAAAGACTTGATGGACCTTTGTAATAAAAATCTGATTCCTCGATGCCATCATAAATTTTATGAAAACCTGTAAATGAAATCAATCTTAATGATATGAGTTAAAATACAAATTTAGTATGCCTATTACGATATTAAGTTTTGTTGTATGCTAATTAATTAGGAACATATTATTTGATAGATGTTTATTTTATGTTTTTTTTATTTTTTTATTATACAGTCCATCTTTCATTTATTTGAAAATTTTGGAGTTGTCTAATTCCTTAGGCATATTTGAAATAAATTATAATTAGGAAGAATCAATTAGGTTCATAAGGATTTTTTTTTTTTTAAAAAAAAGATAATTAGGAAGAATCTATTATGTATATATATATATATATATATATATACATATATATATATATATATATATATATATATATATATATATATATATATATATATATATATATGAACAAAATATATATAATTAGGAGGAATCTATTATGTTCATAACAATGTTTTTTTTTTATATTTTGTGTTACAGTCAATATCTTTAATTTATTAGAAGTATCTATCATTTTCATAAAAAGAAAATGTATTATCATCAATCTTGTCAAAGTAATAAGCAATGAACAATACATAATTAAGTAACATATTGGTGATTATTTTCCTTTCAATAATGGCACAAAACAAAATAGTACATGAGAGGTCTACTATTTTTTTATGAAGAACGTCATATTAAAAAAAAACATTATAAAAGTTTAAATAAAGGTTCGATTAGAGAGGTATAACTATTTCAATTTCTATAAACTTTAAAGGACTGTTTGATGTTTCAAAAAATGTTCCAGCTATGGTCCTTTGGGACTATTCACAATATTGAGAGTGTTTTCATTCTTTAAAATGGCTCTCGTGAAAAATTGCTATTTTTGAGTTATGACGACGTTGTCGCAAACGAGCGATATGTGTGTGTGTGTGTGTGTGTTTGCATATATATATATATATATATATATATATATATATATATATATATATATATATATATATATATATATATATATATATATATATATATATATATATATACGTACTTGTGTAGCCAGGGAGTAAATTCTCTTTTAGGCAGACGAGATTAAAAGCAACTGCGATCTCACATTATTTGCTTTTTGGTAGTGTTTTTCTATTTGTCTAATATGTTCTCTTTCTTGAGCGGTCGGAGCCCCGAGGAGCTGTCCAAAATTAATATTGCTGTGCGCGACGTAGACGACTTGATCTTCCTGTAAAGGTGCCCGTGCTCGCCTAGAGTTGTTCTTGAGAAGTAGATGAGATGTTTTTGTATTCTTGTAGTATATTACAAGTTGCAGGTCTTTGTCCAGGTTTATAGGCTTGACGTTGTTGTAGATGATGTCCTTGATGACTCTTTCGTCCGTCCTGTAGTTAGATGACATGTAGTTACGGTAGTATAGTTTAATACTGCTCTTATTTCTCTTGTTTTTCGCTTCTTGTTGGTGCCATTTGTTGATGGTACGGCTGATGGCTGCGTTGATCTCGCTATTTGGGTAACCGTTGTTAACGAGTACTTGTGTTAGTCTTTCGAGCTCTTGATGTACATTCTTCCATGGTGAGGAGTGAATTAAAATAAAGCACGTCGGTCGTAGGCGTTGATGGTAGACTGCATGTAGCGTAGCGGACACTCGATGTTGCCATTGAGGCAGAGCCCCATGTTGGTTTCTTTGATGTATACCGTTGTGCTATGTAAATCTATGTAAATCTATGTAAATCTCTCTCTCTCTCTCTCTCTCTCTCTCTCTCTCTCTCTCTCTCTCTCTCTCTCTCTCTCTCTCTGAATGAAGTGAATATTTATTTTTCGAGAAAAATAGCATTATTAGTTATGGATGTATAGTTATTATGCATAATAACAATATCACGCTTATAAAAAAGTAAAGAATGGATAAATTAAATTATCCAGTAACCTGGCTAAATAATAAAATAATAAATAAATGGAACGGGAGCTGTGAAATGGAAAAGGACAAACAGGGAACTTGGGGAGACGGTGCAGTCTACACACAGGGCCCATACCACATGGAGGCGGGCGAGCGTCACTAAATCCAAACGGTACCGGTACTAGCGGCAATGCGCAGTGCCGAGTGATCATTAAGCTTCCTGAACCCAAGTGATCATGATGCTTCGCGGTACCAGGTACCGGTACCGGGTACCGCGAGGAATCGATTCTTCGCGGTAAAAGGTACCGGTACCTGGTATCGGTACCTGGTACCACGAAGCCTCATGATCACTTGGGTTCCGGGAAGCTTAATGATCACTCGGACTGCGCATTGCCGCTAGTACCGGTACCGTTTGGATCTTAGTGACGCTCGCCCGCCTCCATGTGGTATGGGCCCTGTGTGTAGACGCTGAGTCACTGCCCCGCTTACCGTCTCCCTAAGTTCCCACCATTTTGTCCTGCTTTCCGTTTCCATCACAGCTCCCGTTACCATTATTTTATTATTTTATTTATTTATTGGAGTTACTGGATAATTCTTCATGTCCGATTCTTTTTCTTTTTTAGGTTGCTAATAAATATTTTTATTGTTATTAGACTATGATCGATTAGTCGAGGACCCATATCACCGAGATATCCATTCACTGAGTACGAATTATCTGATTCAATAAATAAATCTGAGCACTGGTACGGTCGAACAATCTGGTACTGGTATATTGTTGGTACAGCAGCTGGTATTGGTACCCGCCCACCCCTAGCTAGGTGGGCAGGTACCGGTACCAGTACCGGTACTAACGGTACCAGCTAAACGTACGGTACCGGTACCAGATTCCTCGGTACCGGTACTAGATTGATCGGATTTATTAATTGAATTTATTGATAATTCTTCATGTCCGATTTTTTTTTTAGGTTGCTAATAAATATTGTTATTGTTATTAGACTATGATCGAGTACATCCATAATAACTATACATGCTATTTTTTTTTTCTCGAAAAAATAAATATTCACTTCATTCAGAGAGAGAGAGAGAGAGAGAGAGAGAGAGAGAGAGAGAGACTCACCACCCCAGTGAGTGGATATTCGAGAGGGTATTCACACAAAACTTGTCCACAATTCCAATAACCAACACCATCGACAATACCAGTGATATGGCGCTTGCCATGGCACCAGGTACCGGTACTGGTGCCGCTAAGAATCGATTCTTTGCGGCACCCGGTACCGGTACCGGGTGCCGCGAAGCCTCATGATCACTCGGGTGCCGGGAAGCCTCATGATCATTCGGCACTGAGCATTGCCGCTAGTACCGGTACCGTTTGGATTTTAGTGACGCTCGGCGCTCGCCCGCCCGCCTCCATGTGGTATCACACGGTATGGGCCCTGTGTGGAGACGCTGAGTCACTGCCTCGCTGACCGTCTCCCCAAGTCCACCATTTTGCCCTGCTCTTCGTTTCCATCACAGCTCCCGTTTCCATTATTTTATTAATTTATTTATTTATTGGAGTTACTGGATAATTCTTGATGTCCGATCCTTTTTCTTTTTTAGGTTGCTAATAAATATTGTTATTGTTATCATACTGTGATCGAGTACATCCATAATAACTATACATGCTATTTTTTTTCAAAAAAATAAATATTCACTTCATTCAGAGAGAGAGAGAGAGAGAGAGAGAGAGAGAGAGAGAGAGAGAGAGAGAGAGAGAGAGAGTTTTCTTTACAGGAAATTTACTTGGGAATTTCATCAGAAGTCATTAAGATAAAAAAAAAAAACTTCTTCGGGTACCGGTACCGGTACCGTTACAAACGGTACCTGAGTTTTCGGTACCGGTACTACCGGTACTCAAATTAACGGTACCTGCCCATCCCACTGCCCTGTAATCGTCGTCGTCGTAAAAGATTTACCCTGTAATGTTATTGTTGTTGTTTGATTTTTACATGCACGTTGGCATGATGGGCTATGGAGGAGCCCTGCAGAGTGGCTGGGCGACAGGCCATGAGGCCCAGCGGTCGGGGGGCACGGGTGCATCTTGCACCGGTAGCCGGAGCCGAGCGAGCAACTCAACAGCCTATAAGCTGGCTCAAAGGCCAGGAGAGTTGCTCGCTCGACGAGTGCTGACGTTCCACTGACCCTGGAATCTTCTCCTTCTTTAGATTTTCCCCCGAAAAAGGGGGACAGGGCCTTTGCACAAAGGCGGCCCTGTAAGGGGGGGCGGGTGTAGGGACGCCTCCGCCGCCGCCACAGCCACGGGTAACAGCCGGCGAGCAGCGGAGCCCGAGCCCGGAGCCCGGAGCCAGGAGCCCGGAGGCACCGGCCCTCCGGGCAGGCGCCCAGAAGCAGCCCGTAGCGGTACACGTGCGAGCAGCCGACTAGTCGACTTGACTGCGGAGGAGTGGCCCAAAGCGAGGATGACCCCGCGGGTCCATCTCGCCGCCGCAGAAGGGCCACCCGGGTGCTCGCCCGAGGAGTGCTGGCGTTCCACTGATCCTGTAATGTTGTTGTTGTTGTTGTTTTATTTTCTTCAGCACGATGGCTGAATGAGCTTGAAAAGAGCCCTGCAGGGGAGCTAGCTTCGGGCCATGAGGCCCTGGCTAGCTGGGCGGGGGGCACGGATGCATTTGCATCCGTTGCCGGAGCCGAGCGAGCAACTCCACAGTCTATAAGCTGGCTCAGAGGCCAGAAGAGTTGCTCGCTCGACGAGTGCTGGCGTTCCACTGACCCTGTAATCCTTCCTCCCTTTAAGATTAACCCCCATAAGGAGGAGCGAGCAATGCAAGCTCGTTGCGGGTGTAGGGACGCCTCCGCCGCCGCCACAGCCACGGGTAACAGGCAGCACTCGTCGAGCGAGCAAGTCTCCTGGCCTCTGAGCCAGCTTATAGACTGCTGAGTTGCTTGCTCGGCTCCGGCAACGGGTGCTAATGCATCCGTACCCCCCGACCAGCTAGCCAGGGCCTCATGGCCTGACGCTAGCTCCTCTGCAGGGCTCTTTTAAGCCCATTCAGTCAACGTGCTGATAAAAATAAAACAACAACAATAACAACATTACAGGGCCACTTTTGAGCAAAGGCCCTGTCCCCCTATTAAGGGGGTAAATCTTTACAGAACAGAACAGAACAGTGCACCAGCAGTGGAACGCCAGCACTCCGTGGGCGAGCAGCCGGGTGGCCCTTCTGCGGCGGCGAGGTTGACCCGCGTAGTCATCCTCGCTTTGGGTCTCCCCGCTGCAGTCAAGTCGACTGGTCGGCTGCTCGCCCGTGTATCGATACGGGCTGCTTCTGGGCGCCTGCCCGGAGGGCCCGTGCCTTCGTCGCTGCTCGCCGGCTGTTACCCGTGGCTGTGGCGGCGGCGGAGGCGTCCCTAAGCCCGCCGAGGCTTGAATTGCCCACCCCCACTTACAGGGCCGCCTTTGAGCAAAGGCCCTGTCCCCCTATTAAGGGGGTAAATCTTTACAGAACAGAACAGTGAGCCAGCTAGACAGTACCAGTGTAACAATAATCAGGGGGTAAAAAATGGACAAGGAAATAACAAGTCTATCTGACAGAGGATCACCGAGGCACTGATAACTTGTAGCAGATGTTAAATTTCTGTCTCGCCATCCGTCACCCTAAGATGGCCGCCAGTTGCTTCTAAATCCGGGCTCTGGGAACCCTCAATATCTATAGCTCTGTGGTCTAGCCTGTTGAAAATTGGTCAGCAATTAGTCCATGGTCCAAGACCAACTGATATTAGTCATCCCGACTAATTGTTAAGGCGGCATGACTAAGTTTTGCTGTCAGTGTGCTATTATCTTTTCGTTTGTCAAGCACGGAAGTTCTCCAGCGAGAAAGTGATGGAGTGCATCGGGAAGATGAAGGGCATGTGAGGATGTGTGTGTGAAGGAAATGGGATGTGGGTAATGTTAGTTCTGAATATAGGCACCTTGCCTGGGGCAACACTAATCCCGCGGTGTCAGCGGTTTTGACCGTTGTCGCCCCTCAGAGGCTGGCAGTGCCTCAGGGGCCAGTTCACCCCGTCTCTGTATCGCGTACGCACGTACTAGTTCGTTCTCTGTTACTTTCCATAGAATATACGGACTTAGGTTTATTCAGTGTTTGTCTATCCAATGATTACAAGTGTCGACAAGTACCTGACCAACATGGCGCAGTGAGTAGGATTCTGTGGAAAGATAAATAGTGAAAAACAATGTACAAGTCGGTTGGCGTAACGGCCAGCCGCCCGCATTCCGTGCGTGACCTTATTGACCTGTGTCGGTGAGTGAGGCCCAGGGCCACACCCGCCCGTGAACTCCGCTTATTGCTGTATGGTTATTTACGATTTATATGCGGTTCGAGCTGTCGAGGCGCCGCCCCTGTATATCGTTGAAATAACGCAGTATTAAGTGTACATATGGGCAAGCTTGGTGTTCGGAACACCAGGAGTAACGCCAACGCCACCTCGCCCGCCACCCCCGCCACCTCGCCCCTGATGGATGAACCATCGGAGCCCGCGCAGTCCGAGGGCAGGGAGGAGGCACCCACGCCTCCCTTCTCTTCCTCCTCCTCCGCCTCGCAAGGGATGGACATGTCGTGCTTTCTACAATGGATGCGTGAGGACGCGGCACAACGCCGCGAGGAAGAGCGAGTGCGTCGGGAAGACGAACGGCTTCGGCGCGAGGAAGAGCGAGTGCGTCGCGAGGAAGACACACGGCGCATCGAGGCACTGCTTACGAGTGCCACGCAGCAGCGCGTCTCCCCTCTAACCGAGAAGGCCCCCATCAAGGCCTCCGCCGCCACTCCTCCGCCTCTCGCTCATGATGGGACGTTCCGACAATTCCGGATATGGAGGAGCCGGTGGAATGATCACGCCACAATGCGTCGCCTGTCGAGCATGCCCCAAGACATGCAGCGTGCAGAGCTGAGGACGTGCTTCTCCACGAAGACACTGAGTGATTTGGAGACCTCGCTTCAGATCCCCGTCGACTCCCCGCACACGGTGGAAGAGGTGCTTGACCTCCTGCAGGAGCACGTGAAGGGTCAGAATAACGAAGCGATCCGTCGCCGTGCCTTCTCCACCTGTAAGCAAGCCGAGGGTGAGAGCTTCACCGACTTCTACGCACGTCTCAAGGGTCTTTCGGAAGAGATTGAAGTGTGCTCAGGGGCACGTTGCGAGGAAGTCTGGATGAAGCATGCCTTGTTGATGGGAGTTCGCGACGGGGAGTTGAGGCGAGAGCTTATCACCATGGACGCCTCCCGCACGCTTCAAGTGACGGTGACGAAATGTCGGTCGTATGAGGCCACCGATGTGACGTACTCTGAAATAGAGACCCCGTCCACTGCCGTGAGAGGCGTCTCACAGTACAAGAAGGGTAAGAAGGCGGCCCACGCAGAAAAAGCTGGTGCCAAAACATCCACGCCCCCCTCCAGCACAGCCTGCAGCAGCTGTGGCACGCAGCACGGCTCCAAGCCGTGCCCAGCCGCCGCGGCACCCTGCCACGGTTATGGCCGCGAGGGGCACAGGATGTACACCGTTAAGTGTTCCGCCAAAGGGGTTCAATGCGGCGTGTGCCTTCGCGTGGGGCATTACGACCGATTCTGCAGCCTCAACAAGCCCAAAAAACCCAAACCGAGGAAGGGTCTTTCCCTTGGTATGGTTCGGACGCTGCCACCCGACACGGCCCCGCGCCACTCCGAGGAGCGTGCGGGCCACGTCCGGCGAGTGGACTCCAACACGCGCCCCAGGGCCCAACCTTCCCCCACCATCCGCGTCGCTGTCACCCAGGGCGACACGTCTGGCCGGATTGACGTGATACCCGACACCGCCGCTGATGTTACGGTGATAGGCCTTCAGCACCTCAAGAGCTTAGGCCTCCACCAACGCGATTTGCAACCGCCCCCCGCCATCAACTATTACAACGCGGACGGCTCACAGATGCAAGCTGCGGTGGGCTCCTTCCAAGTAGAGCTCCAAGTAGTGGCTGGAGTAGGTAGGAAGACACCTACCGAACGGGCGCAAGCCACTCCCGGTGAGGTATATATGGGAGGTGAGAAGGGAGCTGAAGCCCTCCAAAGACCCTTCCCATGTCCTCACTAACCGTTTCCCTATTGTCTCACCAACACCGGAGAGTAGTTCAGCATGCTCTCTAAAGACAGATCCTCTTTATCCACACCACACTACATTCACACAACATATACACCTTTTCCCAAAATTAAAATTTCAAAATGGCGCACATACACCAAGCCTCGGAGTCCCCGCCTGGGGGGGGGGACCACAAATTCCCCCAGGGAGGACTCCCCTTCTGGCTGCCGACCCGAGAGGTGTCTTGATAACTCCTCGAACCTCTTTCTTCTCAATTTCTGCAACATTCGCGGTCTTCGCTCTAATTTTCATTCTGTGGAACATCATCTCTCCTCCTCTAAACCTCGCCTTCTCTTCCTTACCGAAACACAGGTTTCTGAGGCTACTGACAGCAATCTCTACTCTGTTCCCTCCTACTATCTCTATCCTAAATTTCAATCCAAAGCTGGATGTTGCGCCTACGTGCGCAACGACATCACTTGCTCTCGTGCCCACAACCTTGACTCTTCTGAATTTTCCACCATCTGGCTAAGACTTCATTGTCATTCTATTACTAAATACATCTGTGCTGTTTATCTTTCACCTAACTCTACCAACTATGTAAAATTCTGTGACTATTTGAATTCTAAAGTGGAGCACATCTTGACCCACTCTCCCTTCGCTGAAATCTTCATCCTAGGAGATTTCAATGTTCACCACCAGCTTTGGCTTTCATCCTCTTTCACTGACCATCCTGGTGAACAAGCCTACAACTTTGCTATCCTCAACGACCTAGAGCAGTTGGTCCAGCACCCTACACGTATTCCCGACCGTCTTGGAGATCGGCCCAACATTCTAGACCTCTTCCTTACCTCAAACCCTTCTGCTTATACTGTCAAACTGTTCTCTCCGTTGGGCTCCTCCGATCACAATCTTATTTCTGCATCCTGTCCTATCGCTCCTGTACACCCTCTGGACCCACCGAAGAGGCGATGATTCTGGCATTTTGCTTCAGCTCGGTGGGATGACTTGAGGATGTACTTTTCCGATTTCCCGTGGAATGATTATTGCTTCCAGGATAGAGACCCCTCTGTGTGTGCTCAGCGCATCACAGAGCATTCCTCGTTCTTTCTCTACTCCTCACGCTAAAAAGCCTTGGTTTAATCACGCTTGTTCTCGTGCTGTCAATGATAGAGAAGTAGCTCGCAAAATGTACCAGAACCTTCAAACTAATGCTAATTATGAAATTTACATTTCTGCCCGAAATCGTGCCAAATCTATTCTCCGACTAACCAAAAATTCTTTCATTAATAGAAAATGTCAAAACCTTGCTTTCTCTAACTCTTCCCGTGACTTCTGGCATCTAGCCAAAAACATCTCCAACTTCACTTCTTCATCTTTCCCTCCACTCCTCAGTCCTGACGGCAACACTGCCGTCTCATCTATCTCTAAGGCTGAACTCTTCTCTCAAACTTTTTCTAAAAACTCCACTCTGGACGATTCTGGGCATATTCCTCCTACTCATCCCCCCTCTGACTCCTTTATGCCTGTTATAAAGATTCTTCAAAATGATGTTTTCTATGTCTCTGGCCTCAATCCTCAGAAGGCTTATGGACCTGATGGAGTGCCTCCTATTGTCCTTAAAACTGTGCCTCCGTGCTGTCACCCTGCCTGGTCAAACTCTTTCGCCTCTGCCTGTCAACATCTACCTTTCCTTCTTGCTGGAAGTATGCCTTCATACAGCCTGTGCCTAAGAAGGGTTACCGCTCCAATCCCTCAAACTACCGTCCTATAGCTTTACTTTCTTGTCTATCTAAATCTTTTGAATCAATCCTTAACCGGAAGATTCAAAAGCACCTTTCCACTTCTGACCTTCTATCTGATCGCCAGTATGGGTTCCGCAAGGGGCGTTCTACTGGTGATCTCCTAGCCTTCTTAACTGACTCTTGGTCATCCTCTCTTAGCCGTTTCGGTGAAACTTTTGCTATTGCGCTGGACATATCAAAAGCTTTTGATAGGGTCTGGCACAAATCTTTGCTTTCTAAACTACCCTCCTACGGTTTCTATCCTTCTCTCCAGTTTCCTTTCTGACCGTTCTATTTCTGCCGTGGTAGACGGTCACTGTTCTTCCCCTAAATCTATTAACAGTGGTGTCCCACAGGGTTCTGTCCTATCTCCCACTCTTTTTATGTTGTTCATTGATGATCTTCTTTCCAAAATGAACTGTCCTATCCATTCCTACGCCGATGATTCCACTCTGCATTACTCAACTTCTTTTAATAGAAGACCCACCTTTCAAGAACTTAACGACTCAAGGCTGGAGGCTGCAGAACGCTTAGCCTCAGACCTTACTATTATTTCCGATTGGGGCAAGAAGAACCTGGTGTCCTTCAACGCCTCAAAAACACAGTTTCTCCACCTATCCACTCGACACAATCTTCCAAACAACTATCCCCTATTCTTTGACAACACCCAGCTATCACCTTCCTCAACACTAAACATCCTTGGTCTATCCTTAACTCAAAATCTCAACTGGAAACTTCATATCTCATCTCTTACTAAATCAGCTTCCTCGAGGCTGGGCGTTCTGTACCGTCTCCGCCAGTTCTTCTCCCCTGCACAGTTGCTGTCCATATACAGGGGCCTTGTCCGCCCTCGTATGGAGTATGCATCTCATGTGTGGGGGGGCTCCACTCACACAGCTCTTCTGGACAGAGTGGAGGCTAAGGCTCTTCGTCTCATCAGCTCTCCTCCTCATACTGATAGTCTTCTACCTCTTAAATTCCGCCGCAATGTTGCCTCTCTTTCTATCTTCTATCGATATTTCCACGCTGACTGCTCTTCTGAACTTGCTAACTGCATGCCTCCCCCTCCCGCGGCCCCGCTGCACTCGACTTTCTACTCATGCTCATCCCTATACTGTCCAAACCCCTTATGCAAGAGTTAACCAGCATCTTCACTCTTTCATCCCTCACGCTGGTAAACTCTGGAACAATCTTCCTTCATCTGTATTTCCTCCTGCCTATGACTTGAACTCTTTCAAGAGGAGGGTATCAGGACACCTCTCCTCCTGTATTTGATCTTCCTTTCGGCCACCTCTTTTGTTTTACTTTAAGAGCAGCGAGTAGCGGGCTTTTTTTTATTATTGTTTTCTTTTTTTGTTGCCCTTGAGCTGCCTCCTTTGCTGTAAAAAAAAAAAAAAAAAAAAAAAAAAAGTACGGCGACAGGTCGTGTGAAGGCTGGGTCGACGTGCAGTCCTCTCTTACCACGCCTCTGCTCTCGTGGGAGCACTGCAAGGGTGTGGTTCCCGCTGACTTCTCAAGGCAGATACCAGCCGCCCGGCCCGCCGCGGCCGCCGCCCGGGTTAGCGAGGCGCGGGGCAGCAGCGCACAGAGCGCCGCCACCCAAGGCCACGCAGCGGCCTCCGCACCTCACCCGAGCCAGCACACGCAGCCACCACCCGCCCTCCATATCCACACGTCCCCGTCGGAAGCTAAGGAGTACTTCCTGAAGGCGTACTCGGACGTGCTGGTGACGAAGGAGGCCTTAAGGACCGCGCCATTGAAGGCGATGGCGGGTCCCCCGATGAGAATCCACCTGCAGGAGGACGCGCAGCCGTTCGCCATACACACTCCCAGGGTCATCCCTCTCTCCTTCAGGGATGCAGTCAAGCAAGAACTGGATTCTATGGTGACTCAAGGCGTCATTGCCCCCGCGGGCGACGACCCATCCCCTTGGTGTCACCCCTTAGTGGCTGTGGCCAAGCCTAACGGTGGCGTCCGCATCACCACGGACTTGTCGAAGCTAACCAGCCAGGTGTCCCGTCCAGCCCACCCTTCGCCCACGCCCTTCACAGCAATACGGAGCGTGGACCCGGAGGCGCGGTTCTTCACGACGGTCGACGCCCTTTGTGGTTACTGGCAGATTCCGCTGGCAGAGGAAGATCAGCCACTCACCACTTTCATCACGCCTTACGGACGTTTTCGCTTCTGTCGAGGCCCCATAGGTTTCGCCGCCACGGGCGACGCCTTCTGTTTACGCGGCGACACGGCACTCCAAGGCGTGACCAACTGCGTGAAGGTAGTGGACGACGTGCTGCTTTCCGACAAAGACTACCTCACGCACCTCCGCAGCATCGATAAGGTACTATCTCGGTGCAGGACGCACGGCATCACTCTCAACGCCGATAAGTCTGTCGTGGCTGCTCCGACTGTGTCCTTCTGCGGTTACCGGCTCTCAGGGGATGGTATTGCGGCCGACCCGGAGAAAGTGCGAGCTATAGCAGACTTCGCCACGCCTGCCAATCTGACGGATCTCAGGTCCTTCATGGGATTGTTGAACCAGCTGGCAGAATTATCTCCCGACATCACCGCCGCCGCCTTACCTCTTCGTCCCCTGATGAGCCCGAAAAGGACGTTCACGTGGACACCTGACCATGACCAGGCCTTCCAAAAGGTGAAGGAGGCCCTGTCAAGTCCTCCGGTCCTTGCCACGTTCAACCCAGCCCTCCCCACCACCCTGCAGACGGACGCCTCGCGCCTGTACGGCGTAGGTTACACCCTCCTGCAGGACCACGGAGGAGGAAAGTTCCGCCTGGTCCAGTGTGGCTCGCGATTCCTCACCGATACTGAGACTCGCTACGCCACCATCGAGCTGGAGTTACTGGCAGTGGTATGGGCCATGTCGAAGTGCAAGTTTTACCTGATTGGCCTACAACACTTCGACCTCATCACCGACCACAGGCCCTTGGTCCCGATCCTGAATAGCTACACGCTGGACGCCGTCGAGAATCCCCGCCTCCAGCGGCTGAAGGAGAAAATCTCGGCGTTCATCTTCACAGCGGTGTGGCGTGCGGGCAAGGACCTCTGCATCCCCGATGCCCTTTCCCGCTTTCCCGTCAGCCGCTCGACGCCGGAAGACGAGATACTCGGCACGAATGCCAGCCTCTCCGTCAGCAGCGGCGTCACTCTGCAGGCCGTACACTCCCTCGCTCGCCCCCAGCCTTCGTTAGCTCCTGACGAAGATCTGGCACTCGAGGAGTTGCGAAAGGCGGCCCGCGACGACCCCTCCTACACCAAGCTCCTGGAGAAGGTACGGACCGGGTTTCCTCGCGACCGCTTTGACCTCCACAACGCCCTCCGCCCGTACTGGAAGTTCCGGGAGGACCTCTACGCAGATGGGGACCTCGTCTTGTATGGTGCTCGTGTGGTCGTCCCCGCAGCCCTTCGTCGCCGTGTCCTGTCCCGCCTCCATGATAGTCATCGCGGGGCCGAAACCACCAAGCGCCGCGCTCGTCAGGCCGTGTATTGGCCCGGCATAGACGCGGACATCGTCAGCACTGTCCGCGCCTGTGAGCCGTGCCAGGTTATGCTACCTAGCCAGCAGCAGGAGCACTTGTTGTGCGACGACAACCCCACCAGGCCCTTCGAGTCAGTGTCGGCCGACTTCTTCACCGCGGCTGGGAAACACTTCCTAGTCGTCGTCGACCGACTCTCTGGTTGGCCTGTGGTGGTCACCTGCGGCTCCGACACGACGTCTGCGGACTGATGGAGGCCCTCAGTTCACCAACCGGGAGCTCGCGGAATTTCTGGAGCGATGGGGGGTCCGCCACAACGTGTCATCGCCCAACTACCCACAGTCGAACGGACACGCCGAAGCTGCAGTGAAAGCAGTTAAACACCTCATCCTGAAGGTGGCCCCGTCCGGTAACATCGACTGTGAGGCGTTCGACAAAGGCCTTCTGGAGCTGCGTAACACACCGAACTCCACGGGCCGCTCCCCGGCCCAGGTCTTGTACGGCCGTCCTCTCCGTTCCTGCGTCCCTGCCCATGCCAAAGCCTTCGCGAAGGAGTGGCAGGCCAGAGCCGAGAGCTGTGACCGCCGCGCCGCTACCCGTGCCCGAGATGCCAAGGCCCGGTATGACGCCCATGCCCGCCCGCTTCAGCCGCTGAAGACAGGTGCTCTCGTGCGCATCCAGGACCCAACCACGCAGCGTTGGGACAAGGTGGGCATGGTAATGGGCGCCGGCCGGTCTAGGGCCTATCACGTCCGGATGCCGAGCGGCCGCATCTTTTGGAGGAACCGCCGTTTTTCGGTCGGTTCCGCCCACTGCAGTCGACACCCCGGCCGTGGACGAGTCTCCTCCACGCCCGGCCTCACCTCACCTCGCTGTGCCCCGTCGCTCGGAGCGGCTCAGAGCCAAGGCACCCGCTCAAGACTAGGACTATGAGCGTGAAGGGGGGAGGGAGATGTGGGTAATGTTAGTTCTGAATATAGGCACCTTGCCTGAGGCAATACTAATCCCGCGGTGTCAGCGGTTTTGACCGTTGTCGCCCCTCAGAGGCTGGCAGTGCCTCAGGGGCCAGTTCATCCCGTCTCTGTATCGCGTACGCACGTACTAGTTCGTTCTCTGTTACTTTCCATAGAATATACGGACTTAAGTTTATTCAGTGTTTGTCTATCCAATGATTACAAGTGTCGACATGTACCTGCCCAACAGGAGAGAACGTGAAGAAAAACGAAAAAGAGAAATGGTAGACCTATATTTGCTTTCTTTTTGTCGAGATAGGAAGACATGCATGGAGAACATGAGAGTTTTGAGTGAAAGTGAAGGGAGAGGGAGAATAATCATGAGTGACATGGGTGCAAAGTCATCTCCTCACTTCACGCACACGAGAGGTGACTTGAGGGCACCCTTCAGGCGTAGAACTCCTTTGGCATTCGTCACAATGTGCTTCACAATATATGGAAAGAAACAGTACAAGGACATTGGTTGCCTTGGCGCCTGGATGATGTGTTCAGGTCCTTCTGCTGACCGGCGGTACACAGAGCTCGGCACCCCTCCACGGCGTCAGGCCGGGTAAGATTTGAACCGTCTGTAATGCCGACCTCCCTCCACACCTTGATTCATGAAGCTGACAGATGATGAATTAACCCTAGCGAGCAGTAAACGAGCGGATATACCCCTGTTTTTTTCCCCTATATATCCCCATTCTCTCTCTCTCTCTCTCTCTCTCTCTCTCTCTCTCTCTCTCTCTCTCTCTCTCTCTCTCTCTCTGTTGTAACGAGTGCCGACCGTTTTCAATTGATATTTTTTTTTCTTGTTCGACTTAATTAAGAACGAAGAAAGAACTCCCACTCTTCCTTCATTTTCGTTCCTCATGAAAGACAAACAGTCAAACACACTCAGTCGATTAAACCACTGCGTTGCCAGCCTTCGCAGCTTGGCAGACAGAGGTTCGATTCGGGCTCAGACCGGGTTTTTTCCCCACTGACTATGAGTGGTTATTGTCCCCCCTTGAGTAAGGAGGATTGGGTGTGTGCTGTGTGAGTTCCCGGCAGTACCCAGAGATCGACTAGGGTACTTGC
This sequence comes from Eriocheir sinensis, assembly GCF_024679095.1. Lineage (NCBI taxonomy): Eukaryota > Metazoa > Arthropoda > Malacostraca > Decapoda > Varunidae > Eriocheir > Eriocheir sinensis. Next base: position 191,636 of record NW_026111777.1, on the reverse strand, counting down.
TGGCGATTGCGAGTCCAACTCGTAATCAGGCCGTGATGAACTACACACACACACACACACACACACACACACACACACACCTTGGACATCTTCATTATCAAACAGCGTAAGTGAGGTAAGGCCGCAGTGCTGTGGCTTACCGGGCAGCGCCAAGGCAAGGGAAACATTTCCTGCTGAGGCGGCACATGTACTGTGTATTCCTTCCCTTAAACCTTAACTGCCTTCCTTCTATTGTAATTTTTCACCAACCAATAGCGCCTTTAGGCTTCCCTGAATGGGTCTGGGAGTTGTTCCCAACCTGTCAGTAGCTCGGGGAACTTTGTTCATTGCGGCTGTTGTGACATACGACTTTTGCTAGGTCCATGCTCCACTGAAATATCGGGTTGGGTTGGTTGACAGGCATCGGGATAGCATCTTTGGCCACTCGGCTGATCGATGGTCCCCTAACTCCTCGTTCCGACAACTCCATTCTTTCAATAAGGTAGACCCAGGAGTTGGGGCGGCCGGGCTGGGGAATAAATAATGTACCGGGGTTAATGGAGAGTCGATAAGGAGCTTTAGTGACCCAACAGGACCGGAAAACCTAGCTATGTTAAAGGTCGACTTAGTGTGTGTGTGTGTGTGTGTGTGTGTGTGTGTGTGTGTGTGTGTGAGAGAGAGAGAGAGAGAGAGAGAGAGAGAGAGAGAGAGGGGATGTAACTCATATCCACCATCTCTCGCTCTCACTCTCTCTCTCTATCTCTCTCTCTCTCTATATATATATATATACACACACACACACACACACAGGCCATAAATCACAACACCCTCTAACACCTTCCTCTCCTCCCCACCTCCCTTCCTCTTCTACCCCGCCGTAAGACTCGCTCCTTCGCCCCCTCACACGCCTGCCTTGATCCCTCGAGATTCCACCAACCCGCGGGACACGATGTAATCCAACGCTCCGAACAAAGAAACGAATCACTATAAAAATGGAAAAAAAAGCGACGAAGAAAATGTAACGAAAACGAAGAAAAAAATGAAACACTAAATTCACTCATTAATGGTTGACATTAGTACACTTAAATTACATAACTTACAATCCCAAAGTTATCAAACTATAAAACAGAATCAAAAACAAAGCAACGACGAGCGTTATGAAAACTTCCAAACTCCAAAAACAAAAACAAAAAGTCAATTCATTAGATGTAGACATTAACACATCAACAACAAAAAGGACTAGGTAACAAATTAATGTAATAAAGGGACACCAAAAACAAGGAGACACATAAAACACAAAAAAAACTGGATCATTAAATCAAATTACCCTCGATACATATATACTCTTCATAAAATAAAACACTGAAAATTACAAAAAAAAAATATACAAAAAACGAAAATGAAAACACAGGAACCAACACGCTAAAAAGTAAAGGACTACAAGCAGACTGACAGCTACACCCAGCAATTATTGTTCGTCTGCTGTTATCGATACCTGCTCAGAGGAGTTAAGTAGATAATTATGTAAAGGAGGAAATTAGAAGCATGTGTTGACTCGATGAACTCGTTGCTGTGTGGAGAGAGAGAGAGAGAGAGAGAGAGAGAGAGAGAGAGAGAGAGAGAGAGAGAGAGAATGTAAATTAAAAGCATAAATAAAAAAAAAACGGACAACATAGATAAGGCCACACCCACACACACACACACACACACAATTCAAGCTGCTATGTACCGTCGGCTGTTATGCACCGGCTGGTTTGTACCGTTCATTTGGCTTATATGTACCATTGCAGGGCTGCTATGTGCCGGCTGCTTTGTACAGTTGCTTTGCCTTATATGTACCATCGCAGGGCTGCTATGTGCCGGCTCCTATATACAGTCGCGCTACGAAGTGTTGACACAGTTTTCATAATCTTTCGGACACGGATCTCAGCGTAGGCTGGTGACATCTGGCAACTACCCTCGGGGAAACATTCGGTGCTGTTTTGGTATGTTATCTACCATGTGTTTTATGTTTTGGTATGTTATCTTCCTCTAAGTAAAGTAGTTTAAAACAAATTTATTCGTCAAATTAAAAATTGATTGAAGTAAAAACACCTGAATAGTTCAAGTAGAGTAGTTTAGAACAAATTTTTTCGTCAAATTAAAAAGTAAAAATGGTGAATGAAGTAAAACAGCCGAATAGTACAACATGAGGAAATTCACAGCCACTCATCGAAAGACAGTCCTTATATCACGGAGAAATGCCACAAAAAGGTCATCAGCATCATGACGGAGTAATTTGCCAGGAGCACTCGTCCGAATGCGCCTGTAGTAGGTGTCTCGGGGTGCCGCGCATGGTTTTCAGAATTTTGGTCTTCGCGTCGAGCAAAAGTCTTTCTATACCTTGAGTATGAGCTCCCCTGCCGGACATGGTCACGGCTGTAAAATTCGGGATGTTGAGAAGGAAAGGATAGACCAATTCAAGGATCTGGCACAGACTGAGCTTAGAATTCAGTTTTCCATTGACATCGGTGATGTAAAAGAAACGATTACCCTGGCGAGCGGAACGGTACGTCTGATCTTTCCTGCGGCACCGCAACATTATAAGGGCCATATCTCCATTCCTTTTCTTTTTGTTAACGTCTTTCATGTCTCCACCACAGTAACTACATAAGGCCTGAAATGTGAAAGTTACATGCTAATTGCGTAATTGCACAGCTGATTAGGCTAACACGGTATCTGAACAGTTTACTCACAGTAAAATATGCAGCATTCAGAAGGTGGTTTTGCTTATTAGGGTAACACGGTATCTGCACAGTTTAAGTATCATTTGCAGCATCAAGAAGGTGGTTTTGCCGTAGGAAGGCAACTTCGACTTTCTTTGAAGGCACTATGTTGCAGTAAAACTCACGAGTAGGTCGCATATCTGTGCACTTGTCGACGGACGGAGAGACACAGAGCATTGACATAATCGTGACGTCACCTTTGCGAGTGTGAAACGTGATTTGGGGAACTGAACTGTGTGTGAAATGAGTGAAACGAATCATGATTCGTGTGAAATGTGAGTTGGGGAACTGAGCTGTGTGTGAAACGAGTGAAACGAATCATGATTCGTTGCTGATTTAGCAAGGTAGATAACACTCCAAAACACGCGTACCAGGTAGGCAAAAATAACGAGGTAGATAACATACCAAAACAGCACCAAACATTCTCGACCGACTTTTATAAAACTACTTACTTTTAAAGTCTAGTTTTGCACACACCTAATAAATATCAGTGATTCCCTTAAATGCAATGAAAACTTAACACTGTACTCTACGTGAATGTGGCGAAGAGAAACGTATTGGAATGATAGGCTATGTAGCCACATTCATTTACAGAATCGCCGAGGTGAAGTAGAGGTCACTTTACTATTCATACCTACAAGTTATAAATAATATTATTTTGATCAGATGTATATAATTAACTCGACAGTGATGAATGGAAGAAAGTGATAGGCTAGCAGTGCAGCGCTGACCAAGAATCGTCTCTACCAAGACAATAGGCTATATCGCGTCGTCTGTCGTGTCTCGTGCAACTTTGAATTATATGTCTGGCCACTTGTCGATATAGACAATTGATTTTGTGATTTTTTTTCTTCAGAATCTCGCTGATTTCACACACACAAGATTTATATAGTCATGTAAGAAGTCGTTCTCAATGACGTCATCATCAAATGCGAGTTTATTATGTAGTATTTATTTCGCATTTCATCAAATGAAGTGCAGCTAATTATTTTTTTTCCTATTTATAATATAGGGGGTATCACTACACTGAAAGAAAGAGCAATATATTTGTGCAGTTATGCAAGAGTTAACCAGCATCTTCACTCTTTCATCCCTCACGCTGGTAAACTCTGGAACAATCTTCCTTCATCTGTATTTCCTCCTGCCTACGACTTGAACTCTTTCAAGAGGAGGGTATCAGGACACCTCTCCTCCCGTATTTGATCTTGCTTTCGGCCACCTCTTTTGTTTCTTTTTTTTAGGAGCAGCGAATAGCGGGCTTTTTTTATTATTGTTTTCTTTTTTCGTGTGCCCTTGAGCTGCCTCTTTGTTGTAAAAAAAAAAAAAATATATATATATATATATATATATATATATATATATATATATATATATATATATATATATATATATATATATATATATATTAGATTGGTGTAGCCAGGGAGTAAATTCTCTTTTAAGCATACGAGATTGAATGAAACTGCTGTTTCTGCATTATTCAGCTTCTGCTGCGTTTTTTCTATTAGTCTTATCAACTCTCTTTTGACGGTGTCTAAAGCCCCGAGGAGCTGTCCAAAAGTTGGGTTGTTGGTTGCAACGTTTCGTTCCTGCCTAGGGAACATCTTCAGGCTGAATGGAGCTGGGTCGTTCGTTCGTTCGTTTCTCGATTCACCCCCTAAAAAGGGAGAACGGGCCTTTGTCACTGTGGACGGCCCGTAGCTGGGTCGTCTGGGTTGCTCCTTTTATATGCGCGTTCTGGCTTGTGATTGGCCGGTGTGGCGTGTACAAGTAGCGCGGTAAATGCTGCGCGGCGTCCCTCGCTGCGCAGGTGTCTAGGTGTTGTTTTTTCTGCTACTTCTCTTCTGCGTTGGTAAGATTTGCAGATCTTGGGCTTGAGTGTTCATCGTTGGCATCAACTCTCTTTTGACGGTGTCTAAAGCCCCGAGGAGCTGTCCACTCAAGCCCAAGATCTGCAAAAATACGACTCAAACCAACTATTTAAAAGATGAAGAAGGAAATAAATACTATTCCGATAAGGAAAAATGTCAATTAATGGAAAAAACCTGGAAAAACGTCATCCGAATAACAGAGGAGGAAGACAATTATTTTGATAAAACCCACTCAGATCATATAGACCAATACATCAACATATTTAGCAATATAATAAAACCATTTCCAACAGCTAACACTAATAGATTGAATGTCGATAACAATTATACGAAGGAAATAACACTAGAGGAAATAAAAATGTTTATAAGACGTACTAAGAAGAAGACCCCCGGTTCTACAAAAATTAATAAAATAATACTAGAAAACAGTACAAACAAGACATTAGAACAACTTAAGAACATATTTAACGCATGCTATTCTGCTGGCTATTTTCCAAACTGTTTTAAAGAGGCAATCATAAAATACATCCCTAAAAAAGACAAGGCTCCCACAAACCCTAAAAATTACCGACCCATCTCCCTACTCGAGGTGCCTGGAAATTTTTTCGAAAGGGTAATACAATCAAGATTAAAAACATTCCTAGCTGAAAATAACATCATAAACGAAAGGCAACATGGATTCAGAACCTCCAAAGGAACGCACACAGCTATCACCACAACATATGAAACCATTGCTAATGCACTTGCAGAAAAGAAACAAGTATATATGGTTCTAAGAGACGTAGAAAAAGCGTTTGACAAAGTATGGCACAACGGACTGAAATATAAAATATTAAGACTAAGACTACCAGACATACTAGAAAAAACTTTATGTAACTTTCTTGACAACAGGAAGGCTAAAATAAACATAGGGAATGACTTCAGTAACAATATAAACCTCCTAAGCGGTGTTCCGCAGGGTAGTGTGCTATCACCTACACTATACACCTTATTCACGAACGACCTTCCCTTACCCGAATATGGATGTCTAGACACTATGTATGCCGATGACGTTACACAGATTATAACATCGCCAAGTAAATCTAAGCTTATGATGAAAGTTAAGGTAGAACGTGAGATTGAAAGAATAAGTAAATTTGAGCGGCAGTGGAAGATCAAAACCAGCGAAGGAAAATTTAAAATAATACCAATAGCACAACTTAAAACGACACGAATTAACGTCAACGGCAAAGAAATCGAAACAAGTAAAGACGGAAAACTACTTGGCTTAAACATATATAATCGTGGATTTATCAGTCACATCACTAAAACTATAAATAAAGGAAAGGGCATCTTGTCGCAGCTGAAAAGGTTTAGAAACCTAACTCCTAAAATAAAAACAACTTTAATTAAAACCATGTTAATACCTGTCATCACTTACCCCTCAATACCACTCTGCATGGCTTCTAATTCTCAAAAAAAGAAAATGCAAACCATCTTAAATAAAGCACTAAGGTTTATTCACTGTAATGAACAAGAACAATTAAATTCATATGACCTACATATAAAATATAACATTACACCCTTAAACATAATTAATTATCATAAAGCACTAAATACCTGGGAAACCATTAGCGTAAGTGAAATGGACCAATATAATACGCTGACAACCCCACACAATACATCACATAACTGGTTTCCTAAATGCAGTAACATAATCACGATGCAACCTCCACAAGCGATAATTACATAATATAAATGATAACTTGCCAAATTACAACAACAAGTCTGTAATAAATACAGAACCAAATATAATTATCATACATTAAGTAATGCAACAATGACAACATTATAAAATCTCTGTAGGAATACAGAAATTAAGCTAAATAAGCATGTACATATTTCAATGTAGGTAAGCAGTGCACCAGGCTGTCTTGTTTGCTAGACTTAGATGTGTTTCTCTTGTGAGGGGCTGACTCACCAGTTACAATAAAAAAAAAAAAAAAGTCACTCTCTCTCTCGCACGTGAGTCGGACCAACCCCTACAATGAGTCTTTTAGATTAGGGCAGGGTGTCTCTGCGGTTATAATTGCGGCCTCCAACCATCTAGAAATAAGTTTGATACGGGAGAAAAAATAAAAATACATAAAAATTAAATAAAAACTTAGTTATATTTAAAAATTAGCAAGGTGGTCAAGCCCACCATCTATCTCCTTCGCACTTTCTTTCCCCCCTTTTCTTCCCACCCACTTTTTCTTTTAGCTAGTTATCCTTGTACTTCACCCACTCTTTAATAAATAAATAAAAAAAATAAAATAAAAAAAAAAGCCCAGTGGAACGCCAGCACTCCTCGGGCGAGCAGCTGGGGGGTCCTTCTGCGGCGGCGTGGTTGACCCGCCTGGTTATCCTCGCTTAGGGCCCCACCGCTGCAGTCAAGTCGACCGGTCGGCTGCTCGCCCGTGCACCGCTACGGGTGTCTACTGGGCGCCTGCCCAGAGAGCCCGTGCCTCCGTCGCTGCTCGCCGGCTGTTACCCGTGGCTGTAGCGGCGGCGGAGGCGTCCCGCCACGAGCTTGCATTGCTCGCCCACACGAGCGGGCTGCTCCTGAGCCAGAGCTCGGAGGGCCCATTCCTCCGTCGCTGCCCGCCGGCTTATACCCGTGGCTGTGGCGGCGACGGAAGGGCTCCCCCACCCGCCGCACGCCCGCGGCGGGTTCCCCTCTGCGACGGGCCGTCCACGGACTAAGGCCCGTTCCCCCTTTTTAGGGGGTAAATCTGGAAAGGAAAAGGACGACCCAGCTCCATTCAGCCTGAATATGTTCCCTAGGCAGGAACGAAACGTTGCAACCAACAACCCAACTTTTGGACAGCTCCTCGGGGCTTTAGACACCGTCAAAAGAGAGTTGATAAGACTAATAGAAAAAACGCAGCAGAAGCTGAATAATGCAGAAACAGCAGTTTCATTCAATCTCTTATGCTTAAAGAGAATATATATATATATATATATATATATATATATATATATATATATATATATATATATATATATATATATATATATATTCTTAGTCTTAACATGTAACTCATTTGACTCTTTTAATGTCTTGAACGAAAACCGTATCAAAATGTTTCGGCAGAGCTGCTTAACATAGCGTTATAAGGTAAAAACATCCACTCTATTGAATTTATTTCCTTTCTCAATATCATATTTTGTGTATCTATAGAAAAATCACTCCTTAACATCCCTTCCCTTCGAATAATATTATGCATTATTTGAATGAAAGTCATTGCAAACTGTCTCAACACTTCGGAGCGCGACTGTACCACGGCTTCAGGTTTTAGGTACCGAAAAAGGCAAGTAAGAATATTTTTCACCAGTCTTTAATAGCACAGCACCCAATAATTTTTTTTATAACAGTATTAGCATGAAAATTTATGATGGCGCCACTATAAAAACTTGCCTGAACCAAGACGGGCTCGAGCCGACCACCAGGCCCCTCAAGGAAGCCTACCGTTGCTACAGGCTTCGACGTATATAAAAAAATAAAAAAATAAATATATAAATAAAAAAGACAATTGCATATTCTAAACTTTCTCTATAAAGAAAATCAATAAAATACAGTGTATATTGACTTATGTAGTTTGAAGTATACAATAAACTACGTAAACGGTAATTTTTTTTTTTTTCTGTGCTACCGCTGTCAATATATAACAAACAAGACATTAGGCCTATATAGCCTATTTGGTTTATGGTACATAACAGTTGCTGATGGTACCCAGCAGCCGCGGTGCACAGCATCCATGGATGGTACATTACTACATAGCAGCCACTAGTGGTGCATAGCAACCACGGGAACATAGCAGCCAACGTTACATACAAAGTCTAATTATAACAAGTCTGTTCACGCGCAAAAGAGGCGTGGTAGAGGTGACGTCACACTGCCTAGGTGGGTCCGATGACAGAAAACGGAGTAATTGATGGGCGACTGGTATGCAGAGGTGACGTCACACAGCCTCGGTGGGTCCGATGACAGAAAACGGAGTAATTGATGGGTGACCTGTATTTTTTTTTTGTCCACTGTATACTACCTTTTCTGTCATACTATTTTGTCTTTATTAACTGCATGTATACCATTCTTATTTTTAAAAAATTCATATAAGTGGTAAGATTGAAATTTTATTTTTTTCTCTCTATTCTTCTTGTTCTTATAGTTTACTTAGTAATGGTACTGGTGAGGTGGGTGGCCAATTTACACTACTATATTAGTAAATTACTGTGTAATATAATCATCATATATATATATATATATATATATATATATATATATATATATATATATATATATATATATATATATATATATATATATACCAAATTCTCACAAATTCCCCCAGGGAGGACTCCCCTTCTGGCTGCCGACCCGAGAGGTCTCTTGATAACTCCTCGAACCTCTTTCTTCTCAATTTCTGCAACATTCGCGGTCTTCGCTCTAATTTTCATTCTGTGGAACATCATCTCTCCTCCTCTAAACCTCACCTTCTCTTCCTTACCGAAACACAGGTTTCTGAGGCTACTGACAGCAATCTCTACACTGTTCCCTCCTACTATCTCAATCCTAAATTTCAATCCAAAGCTGGATGTTGCGCCTACGTGCGCAACGACATCACTTGCTCTCGTGCCCACGACCTTGACTCTTCTGAATTTTCCACCATCTGGCTAAGACTTCATTGTCATTCTATTACTAAATACATCTGTGCTGTTTATCTCTCACCTAACTCTACCAACTATGTAAAATTCTTTGACTATTTGAATTCTAAAGTGGAGCACATCTTGACCCACTCTCCCTTCGCTGAAATCTCCATCCTAGGAGATTTCAATGTTCACCACCAGCTTTGGCTTTCATCCTCTTTCACTGACCATCCTGGTGAACAAGCCTACAACTTTGCTATCCTCAACGACCTAGAGCAGTTGGTCCAGCACCCTACACGTATTCCCGACCATCTTGGAGACCGGCCCAACATACTAGACCTCTTCCTTACCTCAAACCCTTCTGCTTATTCTGTCAAACTGTTCTCTCCGTTGGGCTCCTCCGATCACAATTTTATTTCTGCATCCTGTCCTATCGCTCCTGTACACCCTCTGGACCCACCGAAGAGGCTATGCTTCTGGCATTTTGCTTCAGCTCGGTGGGACGACCTGAGGATGTACTTTTCCGATTTCCCGTATAATGATTATTGCTTCCAGGATAGAGACCCCTCTGTGTGTGCTCAGCGCATCACAGAGGTGATTGTCTCTGGAATGGAGGCATACATTCCTCGTTCTTTCTCTACTCCTCACGCTAAAAAGCCTTGGTTTAATCACGCTTGTTCTCGTGCTGTCAATGATAGAGAGGTAGCTCACAAAACGTACCAGAACCTTCAAACTAATGCTAATTATGAACTTTACATTTCTGCCCGAAATCGTGCCAAATCTCTTCTCCGACTAACCAAAAATTCTTTCATTAATAGAAAATGCCAAAACCTTGCTTTCTCTAACTCTTCCCGTGACTTCTGGTATCTAGCCAAAAACATCTCCTCCAACTTCACATCTTCATCTTTCCCTCCACTCCTCAGTCCTGACGGCAACACTGCCGTCTCATCTATCTCTAAGGCTCAACTCTTCTCTCAAACTTTTTCTAAAAACTCCACTCTGGACGATTCTGGGCATATTCCTCCTACTCATCCCCCCTCTGACTCCTTTATGCCCGTTATAAAGATTCTTCAAAATGATGTTTTCTATGCCCTCTCTGGCCTCATCAGAAGGCTTATGGACCTGATGGAGTGCCTCCTATTGTCCTTAAAAACTGTGCCTCCGTGCTGTCACCTTGCCTGGTCAAACTCTTTCGCCTCTGCCTGTCAACATCTACCTTTCCTTCTTGCTGGAAGTATGCCTTCATACAGCCTGTGCCTAAGAATGGTGACCGCTCCAATCCCTCAAACTACCGTCCTATAGCTTTACTTTCTTGTCTATCTATGGCTTTTGAATCAATCCTTAACCGGAAGATTCAAAAGCACCTTTCCACTTCTGACCTTCTATCTGATCCCCAGTATGGGTTCCGCAAGGGGCGTTCTACTGGTGATCTCCTAGCCTTCTTAACTGACTCTTGGTCATCCTCTCTTAGCCGTTTCGGTGAAACTTTTGCTATTGCGCTGGACATATCAAAAGCTTTTGATAGGGTCTGGCACAAATCTTTGCTTTCCAAACGACCCTCCTACGGTTTCTATCCCTCTCTCTGTACCTTTATCTCCAGTTTCCTTTCTGACCGTTCTATTTCTGCCGTGGTAGACGGTCACTGTTCTTCCCCTAAATCTATTAATAGTGGTGTCCCACAGGGTTCTGTCCTATCTCCCACTCTTTTTCTGTTGTTCATTGATGATCTTTCCAAAACGAACTGTCGTATCCATTCCTACGCAGATAATTCCACTCTGCATTACTCAACTTCTTTTAATAGAAGACCCACCCTACAAGAACTTAACGACTCAAGGCTGGAGGCTGCAGAACGCTTAGCCTCAGACCTTACTATTATTTCCGATTGGGGCAAGAAGAACCTGGTGTCCTTCAACGCCTCAAAAACACAGTTTCTCCACCTATCCATTCGACACAATCTTCCAAACAACTATCCCCTATTCTTTGACAACACCCAGCTATCACCTTCCTCAACACTAAACATCCTCGGTCTATCCTTAACTCAAAATCTCAACTGGAAACTTCATATCTCATCTCTTACTAAATCAGCTTCCTCGAGGCTGGGCGTTCTGTACCGTCTCCGCCAGTTCTTCTCCCCTGCACAGTTGCTGTCCATATACAGGGGCCTTGTCCGCCCTCGTATGGAGTATGCATCTCATGTGTGGGGGGGCTCCACTCACACAGCTCTTCTGGACAGAGTGAAGGCTAAGGCTCTTCGTCTCATCAGCTCTCCTCCTCATACTGATAGTCTTCTACCTCTTAAATTCCGCCGCAATGTTGCCTCTCTTTATGTCTTCTATCGATATTTCCACGCTGACTGCTCTTCTGAACTTGCTAACTGCATGCCTCCCCCCCCCTCCTGCGGCCCCGCTGCACTCGACTTTCTACTCATGCTCATCCCTATACTGTCCAAACCCCTTATGCAAGAGTTAACCAGCATCTTCACTCTTTCATCCCTCACGCTGGTAAACTCTGGAACAATCTTCCTTCATCTGTATTTCCTCCTGCCTACGACTTGAACTCTTTCAAGAGGAGGGTATCAGGACACCTCTCCTCCCGTATTTGATCTTGCTTTCGGCCACCTCTTTTGTTTCATTTTTTTAGGAGCAGCGAGTAGCGGGCTTTTTTTATTATTGTTTTCTTTTTTCGTGTGCCCTTGAGCTGCCTCTTTGTTGTAAAAAAAAATAAAAAAAATAAAATATATATATATATATATATATATATATATATATATATATATATATATATATATATATATATATATATATATATATTGTTACGGCCGGGCTTCACCCGCCCTTCATTTTTTTTTTTTATTCTTTTACCGACACGTTGGGGGTCACCCACTTGGCCTGCCGTGACCCTTTGTTCTGTGGTATTTCCACCCACGCCGACCCACCATGAACTGGATATTTCCGGTTTTGGGGAGCGGCATAGTGACCACCCGGGGTCTGGAATATTCCCCCCGCCGCTTCCTTGTTTCGGCCCATAGCAACCACCCGCGCGGCGACCAGCCTAGGTCGTTGTTACCGCGGGGTGGTCTTCCTTTTGTATTTCCTGACCTTCATATAATATGACATTATGTATATATTCTTTTTATGTTTAAGTTAGGATTTATTTATTGTTCTTAAAATACGTATTTTGAGTTGACGTGGGGGAGGATTTGTACCACACCGCCAGCGACGTTTGGCAGCCCACTTTCGGGGCGGCGAGGGCGGCGGACATCCCATTTAAGCGCTGACCCGGGTCAGAAGCGTGTCTTTCCCTGTATCGTCGAGTCGAGCGAGGTAGGCCCGGTCCTTCCTCTTCTCTTCGTCCTTTGTGCCTTCAGCAAGTCGTTTCACGCCGTCGGCGTGCGTGTTTTATTCACTTTTCTTTTATGGACGGAGGAAGGGCCGTTACTGTTTTAAGGTAAGGTTTTTGGTGTGTGTTTTCGTGTGCCGGTTTACTGTTTCTGTGTTTATCATGCTTTAGCCTGTGTTACGTGCTGCCTCCCTCGTCCAAGTGTTTTGTGCATTATTGTGATTCTTTTTCATATTCTAAAGGAGTGGTGTACCTAAAGCAATCTTGGGTTCTTAATTTTCTTTTGTAATTAATGTAAATATTAACTTTTTGTAAATATATATTATCTTTGGTTCATTTTGGCGTTTTCCGTTACCATTTCCTTTGTTTTTATATTATTCTTTTTCCTTTTATTTGTTGTTCGGTTAGGGGAAAAGAACCTGGTGTTTTGAGGCCTAACCAACCAAGTTTTGTTTTGACTTTGTGATTTTGGTAACTTTTCCCAAGACCCCTGACCACACCAGTGTTACGACACTGGTGACGTAACAACTGGCGACCTTGCCAGGATTGCCTTCAGTTACACACTCCTTTCGTCCCAATGGCGATCATTAATGAAGCAGACGTTCTTGCGTTTATCACCAGCGAGCCCACGTGCGACAGTCTATGTAGACTCGCACTTTCTGAGCTACGCCTCGTGGCTCAGCACTTCGGTGCTGAGAACCTTGTTGCTTTAAATAAATCCGAGCTGGCGAGCATAGTCTCGCACCAGCTAGGATTAGTTGTGTTGAAGCAGGATGTAAACGGCGAGGGCAGGAGCGACGACCCTGACCCCACGCCTGTCAAACAACAGGCAGTGACTCCAGCTTTTCATAGTGTTTCTGTGATCCCGAGTTCTCAGGACAGAGAGCTAGAGATGCTCCGCCTGTAGATAGATCTCACGCGGGCTTAGACCGAGCTAGCGACGGCTGGTGGGCCACGAATATCGCGAATATCGCGGGGTGGCCACGACACACCTGGCCCCTTCTTCTCCTGCATCGTCTCGTGGGGAAGGCCCAGAGTGCTCATACCGCTCTGTCTGACGAGGAGGCCAGAGATTATGATGTCGTGAAGGCAAGGGTACTCGAAGCCTACGCCTTAGTGCCAGAAGCCTACAGGAAAAGGTTCCGTGAACAGAGTTTGAAGGACGGGCAGACCCATCTAGAGTTCGCTAGGGCCAAGCGTGTGGCTTTGACTCACTGGCTTTATTCCAGGAAAGTCAGTAGTTTTGAGGCGCTCCGCGAACTCGTTCTTATGGAGGATTTTTTCTATTGTGTTTCGAGAGAGGTCGCGTCACACCTCTCCGATAAACCTTATGATACTTTAGAGGAGGCAGCAACACGAGCAGACTATTTTTTGTTTGAACAGGCACGAGACACCACACCCTTACCAGTTTAAGTCCAGATCGGCTTGCGAGAAGTCAGACCGCTTTTCTCAGAAGGGTAAGCATTTTTCTGAGGGTTCAGGCAAGGCCTCTCCCTCCTTTCCTCCGCCCAAGGCCAAGGGCACGTTTTCATGTACTCATTGTGGCAAGAGCGGCCACATCAAGGAGTACTGTTTTTCGCTTCACCCAAATCTGAGACCCAAGCGCCTGGACCGCCCAATAAATCTGTTTCACGCGCTCAAGCTTCTGAAGGGAAGCCTATTTCTTTAGTTTCGCGTTACCGTGAGACCCCTAGTGTTTTGCCTGGGGAGGCTGTTTTGTTTGAAGGCAAGGAGGACCCTGTGGAGGGTTCCTACAAGCCATTTTTATCTAGGGGCTCCATAACGCACGACGGCGAGACTGTTCCCGTCACTGTTTTGAGAGACACGGGTACTCTCTTTTCGCTCGTGAAGGCTGATGTGGCGATCGGCCGGGAAACGGGTAAGTTTGTTACTTTAAAAGACGTTTGGTGTAGAAGAGTCATGTCCCCTCGTGGACCTTTACCTGGACTCTAACTGTTTCACTGGCTTGGCGACTGTGGCTGCTGTTAAGCACCTTCCAGTCCGGGAAGCTGATTAAGTTTTGGGGAACGATTTGGCGGGGAGTCGGGTGGAAATCGAGTCCCCCGCTTCTGTGTCGTGCGAGAGGCCGGAGGCCCCGCCGACAACGCCTGACCTGGGGGCAACAACGCCCAAGGTTTCTCCCCGCTCTGCCGTTACGCCCTTCGCCGCTGCGGAGAGGCGAGACGCAGATGAAACAGCCACGCCCGAGCCAGACCATTTTTGCCAGGGAGACTTAAACATCTCCAGCATTTTTACTCCCCCTGTTTGCTCTAATATCTCAGTTTACCACCAGTAGCGGACCTGTGGGGAGTTCAGGTGTGGCCGACGTCCAGAGGGAGGACGAGACAGTGGTGTACCTTCAGGGGCAGAAGGAGGTGCAGCAGAGTGACGACGGGCCCCTCAAGAGTGAGGTCCCTTTGAGGAGGCGGTTGCCGCCCGCTTCCCGCCCTGACACGCAGCTCGCCGCTCACGCTCAGGACAAGAGTCGGCAGGCCGGTGTACATTCTGCGCCAGTCCCTGATTTTTCTTTTGTTTGAGCTCCCGCGCCGCGCTCAGGCGGGCGGGACATCATGTTTTGTTGAGAGAGGGAGTTTTACGGGCAATGTATCCTCATTTTCCCAGAGTCAGGGCGCCGCCCAGCGCACCCACTGCATTATTTTTCCTGGCTCATTGTGTAATATTCTGCCCCATTTTTCATTTTTCCTCCGAGATTTGTCCTTGGAGAGTAGCTCCTGTGCTTACGAGCACATTTTTGTCCATGTTAACGGCTCTCTATCCTTAGCTTCAGTTTCCAAGAGCCTGTTTAATTTTCCCGAGGAGCCTGTTATTTGTCAGTCTGTTGAGGTGGGAGGCAAAGCTCAAGTTTCATGTAGGTCTGTTTACCTCAGGGGAGACGCGGCTGGCTCACCGCGTCGCTTCAACCCCGAAGGTGGACCGCGTCGGGAGGCCCCTGGCCGACCGGCGTGCTTACCAGGCCCCTTTGTTGGCGCCGGTTCTCTTTCGAGGCCGGAAAGACCACAGGGACTCCATCTCCCCTGATATGGACGCCAGAGACGCCCCGCCATTGTGCCAGGCGATACTCAGGCTCCGTCCCCGTCATGTGCTGGCCGTGAGGAAGGAAGTCGAGTCCATACTCCGGCCAAGTGGTGGTGTCCGCTCGAGTTTTTGTATTCAAGGCAGAGGGCCTGGTCCACCCCTGCATTTTGTTTAAGTCAGTTTGACAGCGAAGGGCGCCTACTTTACCTCTCAGGATTGACACCTTTGTTAATAGGGTAGGTTATAATTAGTTTTCAAATTTATTATGATTTTTGTGTGATTTATTATATATTTTGTTGTTTCTCGTCACAGCTCGGCGGGACACTGTGTGACACCCCCGTGTCTGGTCTTGTTGGGGGGGACTGTTACGGGCGGGCTTCACCCGTCCTTCATTTTTTATTTTTATTTTTTTGTTATTCTTTTACCGACACGTTGGGGGTCACCCACTTGGCCTGCCGTGACCCTTTGTTCTGTGGTATTTCCACCCACGCCGACCCAGCATGAACTGGATATTTCCGGTTTTGGGGAGCGGCATAGTGACCACCCGGGGTCTGGAATATTCCACCCTCCGCTTCCTTGTTTCGGCCCATAGCAACCACCCGCGCGGCGACCAGGCTAGGTCGTTGTTACCGCGGGGTGGTCTTCCTTTTGTATTTCCTGCCCTGCATATAATATCATGACATTATGTATATATTTTTTTTTAATGTTAAGTTAGGATTTATTTATTGTTCTTATAATATGTATTTTGAGTTGACGTGGGGGAGAATTTGTACCACACCGCCAGCGACGCTTGGCAGCCTACTCTCGGGGCGGCGAGGGCGGCGGACAGCCCATTTCAGCGCTGACCCGGGTCAGAAGCGTGTCTTTCCTTGTACCGTCGAGTCGAGCGAGGTAGGCCCGGTCCTTCCTCCTCTCCACGTCCTCTGTGCCTTCAGCAAGTCGTTTCAGGCCGTCGGCGTGTTTTATTCACTTTTCTTTTATGGACGGAGGAAGGGCCGTTACTGTTAAGGTAAAGTTTTTGGTGTGTGTTTTCGTGTGCCGGTTTACTGTTTCCGTGTTTATCACGCTTTAGCCTGTGTTACGTGCTGCCTCCCTCGTTCAAGTGTTTTGTGCATTATTGTGATTTTTTTTCATATTCTAAAGGAGTGGTGTACCTAAAGCAATCTTGGGTTCTTAATATTCTTTTGTAATTAATGTAAATATTAACTTTTTGTATATATATATATATATATATATATATATATATATATATATATATATATATATATATATATATATATATATATATATATATATATATATATATGTTATCTTTGGTTCATTTTGGCGTTTTCCGTTACCATTTTCTTTGTTTTTAAATTATTCTTTTTCCTTTTATTTGTTGTTCGGTTAGGGGAAACGAACCTGGTGTTTTGAGGCCTAACCAACCCAGTTGTGTTTTGACTTTGTGTTTTTTGTAACTTTTCCCGAGACCCGTGACCACACCAGTGTTACGACACTGGTGACGTAGCAATATATATATATATATATATATATATATATATATATATATATATATATATATATATATATATATATATATATATATATATATATATCAGAGCTGGGCACTTCCGATCATCAATCCGATCGTCCGATCTTCCGATCTGATTGGAACAGCAATTGGGGATCGGAATGCAAAGATTGGATCAGCTTTGTAAAAGGTAGCTTCCGATCGCCGATCATATAAAAAAAGTGGTCAATGTTGTTATGGCAACAACTGACTGCGGACATTTCGAAAACCTGACGCCTCACCTCTAACAGTTATTCTTATACACGTTGCTAAATAGTTACCTCAATAAGTGTCTTTATTTATAATATAAAGCGATAATTATTGATCGTGAATTTATTTAAGAGGGGTTGTAAATGGTCGATCTGATTTTTTTTTTTTTTTTTTTTTTTTGTCTTATAAGATTCTGTGAATTTTCTTTTTTCTTTGGTATATGAATGAATATGATGAAAAAATAATACAGTGGTATGCAACATGCAATGCAATGCAACGTCCTGCAATGAGCTTCCGCGCGGCGCCACTGGCTTGCAATTCATGTTTTCACCTTTTTAATTATAGGATTTTTTTTTCGTGGTCTGTCATGATACTTGTAGGTTCTCTCACACCACTAATCAACGAAATGGGAAAATTTTAGCAGTCACTGATATATTTCGTATTTATTCCGTGAAAAATCGAGTATATATTTTTTCTTCAGATATCCAACAAAATACTATGTATCCGCATCAGATATCTTTTGAATTATATTTTATTGATTTTACACAATAAAACACTGGTTTTTTACTTTGAAATATGGCGAAATATGGTCAAATTCATGTACATGTATTTGTGACCCCGTAAAAAAGACTTAACATTGGGTAAACAAAGCAGCCTGTGTACACATCCAATGCAAGTAAGTAAAGGAAACCGTGCCTGCTAGCCTATCCTGTAGATTTTAAGTCATTAGGTGGAATAGGTAAAATACAAAAAATATTTCAACTTCATCGCCTTATATCTCAAAACCATGATTTTGCAATTTAAAAAATTTCTCCTCCTCTACACTTCTTATTATAGACATATCTCCTACTGCAGCCTGTGAAAGTATGTGTAAGGAATAAAGTCTGCTATCAAAACTATTGTTTGATGTTGATTTTGATTTTGAGCAATATTTGTCATTTTTTTATTATTTTATCAAACTTTAAAAAAAATATGTGTTACTTTTGTATAAAACCAAACAATAGCAAGCGTTAATCTCCTATCCTTCCTGATTAAAATGCTTTTTGAATGAAACAAATCGACCCATAAATAAGGGAGGAGTTACACTTAGAACATAAAGCATTTAACGGGATTCGAGATTTTACAACCCATCCCCTTAATCCTGGTAAGGTAAGGTAAATATAACTATATGTTACTATAGTGCAATCTATAGACTCTAATGTGAGCCCTGGGGCTTGGTACTTGTTTGTTACACGTCTAGGGATGACCTGCGCATGGCGATCTGTCACTGTTAGTCCGTACGTAATCTATTTATGGAATATATAAATATAATCATAATACGACTGCATGATGTTATAAATGGCTTGGGATTTAAGGGGAAGACAACGACTCTGTAAACTTTCCGTTTCACTCGGCATGTGGCTCATGCGACGCTTCCAAGTGAAATGGAAGGTTTACAGAGTCGTTGTCTTTCCCTCAAATTATTACCTAAATATAGGGTGACGTGTGACGGGTGATGGGAGCCGGTGACGTGTGAAGAGGAGGAGGAGGAAGAGATAAGACAAGGAAAGTAGCCAGAGAGGAGGAGGAGGAGGAGGAATGACAGCATACGTTATTATTATATTTTTTTTAGGAATCATGGACACGTTTGTGATCCGAGCCCGATCTCTGAAGAGAGAGAGAACGACAGGTTAGCAAATTGAACTAATTTCATAAATTGATTACGTGAATTGACAATTGGGCAAACCTTTAGAATAGAGTATTTTCACTCACGTCTATCCTTGCTGGGGGATCAGTGGGTGAGTGAGAGACCGTACGTCGTTCGGGGATCGAGGGAAATGGAGTGCTCCAAATATTATGTTTCGCTCTCTGTGCTGGACAGGACTTATTATGAGAGGATAGTCACTTAAGTCAGGCTTAGTTGCCCTAAAATACGGCAGCTTTACGTGGAAACCAAAGCAAGCATTAGAGGAAGAGATGGCTTTCACAAAGATGCGCACTGTTTACATACCTAACAATAACTACATAGTGCTTCAACCAAGACTTTATCTACATAATTAACAATAAGTGATGCTTCAGAGATTGCCAACTTTCATCTCCACTTGTACTACCTACTACACAAACTAACCCACTTTTTTGGGGGTAGGTCATTCACAAAGCGAGTGTCTACATATCTAACAACAACTAATAATCGAACAATGATGCTGGCAACATTTCTAATAATGACTAATGTATCAGAATGCCAACATTCATCATCACTCATACCTTCCATTCAACATTAATAACTTTTTGGGCTGGCCACTGCTACACTTCACTGTCGTGCAATGTCACTAATCTTTGCTGGACACCACTGGAAAATACTATCTGAATCTGCATGTGTGTTATAAGTTGACACTGGAAGCCCCAGCCAGGACTGAGGAAACACTGTATCTACTCGTTATTGTTAATGACTGAAACATCATTCCTACCTGTCATGAAGTGCTTTCCACAGACTCCAATGTTCAGGGTTTGAAGTCAGGGCTCTGTAGATCCTCGATAACCAGAGACTTCTTTCAGCGATCAACTCCCTCCGCTCACCTTGCCGCGTTGGTATTTTAGGCAGGCGGTAAAACGATAAACTTGTGTGTTTATCAAACTTATTACCATACTCAACAACGCAGCAATAATGTGGCATATCTGTCCTCAGACGGGCCCGCCAGTACTTGCCGTGAACACAATAAAATGAGGCTGGAAACTGGAGTCCCGTCAATCCAGTGGCCATGAAACCTCCCGGCAAGGGTCGCAGAGACACGCGAGTCCTCGTCGACAGACCGACTTGGTCGGTTAGACTGCGTTCGCCGATAGAGTCGGTCTCACGGTCTGTCGGCACGGTGATACGGGCCGCCATTGGCAAAGGCCCGTGATCCCCACAATGGGGAGGGAGCAATCCTTGGAGGAGGAGGAGGGAGGGTCGCCTGCCACAGTTGCCAGTTATGCATTTTCTGCTTCAGTGTTACCACCCTCTATTGGCGGCAGCGTCAGTTCCTTTTCGGAAAACTAACAAGACCTAAGCTAAAAGGGAGGGGCTTCGCGCCCACCTCGACCCCCCCCCCCACCTTCCTAACGGGGAGAGGGGGCTTTGCTTCCCGTCGACCCCCCACCCCCCTTTGCATAGTCGGGAATCTGGTTAGGGTCTCGCCGCGCGGTAACAATGCAAGAGTTATTATTTAGTAATTAATAAGGGGGGGGGGTGTTGTAAAATCGGAAATCCCTTGTTAAATTAAGAACATAAGAAAATAAGGAGTCTGCAACAGACCGGGTGGCCTATACAAGGAAGCTCCTGTGAGCCCAATGTGGCACTGCAAGC
Source organism: Eriocheir sinensis (assembly GCF_024679095.1). NCBI lineage: Eukaryota > Metazoa > Arthropoda > Malacostraca > Decapoda > Varunidae > Eriocheir > Eriocheir sinensis. Next base: position 170,891 of record NW_026111777.1, on the reverse strand, counting down.
CAAACACCACACCGCATCAACCCGTATCCTCCTCTGTACCCCCGGCAACAAGAGAAGGAGGAGGAAGGTTTCGCGAGACGGCAACATGCCCCCCAGCTCACGGCACTAAACTAACGCCCCATACCCCTCCCATCCAAGAAAGTATCTAACCTCTTCTTGAATGTATCTGTCGTGTTGGCGCTCACCACATGACTGCTAAGTCTATTCCACTCATCCACCATTCTGATGGTAAACCAATTCTTGCCTATGTCTTTGTTGAACCTGAACTTATTCAACTTAAACCCATTGCTACGTGTCCTACCCGGCTCACATATAATTAAAACATTATTGCTTATGTTTTTCTTGTAACTCCCTTATTATAGAACAATTTATTTTATTCCAAAAAGGTATTTGACCAGTAAGGATAGTAGATTAATGATCACTATCATATGTTTTTTACAATAGAAAAGAAAATGTTTCCTAAATATATATGATAAAATACTAAAACAAATTGACAAATATTTGTCAGAAATCTAAATCAGCTTCAAATAATAGCTAGAATAGCGAACATAATTCCTTTTTCATACTTTCATAAACTGAATAAAAAGGGTAGACTTAAATAAATGCCTAAAATAAGAAGTTAAAATAACTTTTTTTCTTTACCATATCCTATATACCAAAAGAAAGAGGAAAAATAAAGATATTTATAAGCAAATGATTAAGTTATTACTTATTTGAAATCATTACTTGAAGAACGCCTAAAATAGTTTTTTTCTTGTAATTATTATTTTGTAAAAAATATTAATAATAATTATTATATCTTTTAATGAGCGGATGATCGGAATAAAGTGATCGGAACAGCAGGACTTTAAAAATGATCGGATGATCGGTATCGGATCAGTTGCCCAAAGTGATTGGATGATCGGGGATCGGAACAGCAAAAAAGTGATCGGTGCCCACCACTGATTATATTTACACACACATGAGTATCTCTCTCTCTCTCTCTCTCTCTCTCTCTCTCTCTCTCTCTCTCTCTCTCTCTCTCTCTCTCTCTCTCTCTCTCATATATATATATATATATATATATATATATATATATATATATATATATATATATATATATATAGATATATATATATATACTTGGGCTTAAGTAATTACTTACTTGGTAATTTTTAATAATTAACTGAGGAAGGGAGTAGACAGGAGTGAGAAAAATGAACTAAGCATGTTACACATTACAATGTAATTTGGCATTTAATTAAATAATTCAGCAATAAAATAAAACTTCTATTTTCATGTCAGAATCTGTATTGCAGTCTTTCCTGTTTGCATGCTACTAGTGGAATAATAACCATTTATATGGCTATATCACAACTTGTGAAGCTGATGCAGTGATAGGCTAATAACATGGAGAACGATATGGGAGTCTCAGGTTAAATAAGAGTAAAAGTGAGAGTTTGACATCTTTGATTGTCAAATTAGTACCAAAATGTTATAGAGTGATGCCCACACTGAAGAATTCAGCCAGGATTACAGTTGTTGACACTTACAGAGGGGAACCTGTCGTGCAGGACAGGGATTAAAGGTTGTGCGCCCAGCAACGTCTCGTTGCAGACTGACTTGGTCCCGCGTAACGGACCCCGCCTTTGAAGGCAGCGTGACGTCATTGCGCGAATCTGACGAGATTTTCGAGGGAAGTGACCAGACTTGTTATAATTAGACTTTGGGTGCATAGAGGCCTGTCCCCCCCCTACACACGAGCAAATACATTCAACCATTTACTCAACCCCACCGCATTAAAAACCTTACCTTACCTTACGTTCGCTTTCCCCCCGGCCTGCTATATTCCACCTCTTGTTCCGTGTGTCATCAGTGTAAACGCAGGTGATAAAAGCCCGCACCGATTAATTCTCACCAGACGATAGATCATCAGGAAAGCAGCAATTATCCCTTCGCTATGTTCTACGCCGCGCCTCCTCCCTAACTCATTTTTCCTCCTCTTCATCCTTCACCAGTTTGTCTCGCTGTTTTTCCACCAACGTTTCCACTTCCATTTTTTTCTCCTATTTCGCTTGCGATTCCTTCCCTCCCTGTTCCTTCCTGTCCTCCTCCTCCTCCTCCTCCTCCTTCTTCTCCTTCTCCTCTACCTACTCCTCCTTCGTCCTTTGTCCCAAACATCTTGAAGTGGAAAGGAAGATTTACTGCGTAATGCCGCGCGCGCGCGCGCGGTGTGTGTGTGTGCCCTCCTTCCATTTAACCGCCCCACTGGTAACACAGTGTAAGTAGGTGACACTGAAGCGAAGTATCCGATGAAGGATACTGAAAACATTGTTAGTATGCCTATGTCGCTTCCTATATGATAGGTTAACAAGTAGATATTCTGCGGTGGTAATTGAAAAAGTTAGGGGAACAAACAAAGGTTGAATAAATTTCACCTATTAATTGTAGTTTTACTGTACCATTAAGGGGAGGACCGCCTAGCATAAGTGTGTGTGTGTGTATGTGTGTGTGTGTGGGGGGGAAATAGTGTTCTGTGGATGCCTCCTGTTTCTTCTTTGTCGTCATTTTCTTTTCATTCGGGCTTCTCCTTTTCTTTTCCTGGGCGTCCAAACCTGCCAAAGTATTTTCAGATACACCAAACACATCTCTGTATCCGAAGTTATGGTCTAAGATGGTAGTTTTTGCCAGGAAGTTAACTCTTTTTATTCCAGCAAACTTGGTCTTGCTGCATTTTGTCCACTGTTTGGAGTGCAGGCTTTCATTTGGGTATTGTGTACGCCCCATGAGACATCTTTCTAGCAGTTATGTTGATGTCAGGTCACTGTAAATCTTCAATATTTGAACACGGTTTTCCTTAGGAATTCTGCTGAGAAATGGTTGCTTTTCAGAATGTGAACGTGGAGTTTCTCCTTTTGCTTGTGCTCTCATATAAAAGCACCATGAGTCTTCACTTCTAGGACATAATTTGTGACGTCTAGGAAATTCATCGGACTCAATAGCATGGAAGTAGGAAGCCATTATGTCAAATCTCATAATTGACAGTTTTGTTCTCATTATCTTTTGATGGCCTTCATGTAGTACATCTGAAGAGGCAAAATGAAACATAGATGAATATTCAATAGAAAACGGAGGTTTCTGCAGGGGGGACCTCAAGATTAGTAATACAATTATGTTTATTTGAAAGGGAAATAATTATCGTACGGCTGCCAAACTTTCACAGAGAACGTGTGACATGTTCAGCTATTTTTCGGAATGACTTTTATAACTTGTCTGGAATAGCGAAAAAATACCCAATTTTGGCGGTGCCTCCCCCCTCAAGTTTTTTTAATTTTTTTTATGGAAGATTTATAGTTTTATTATTATGCTCTATAGTTTGGTGTGATTGAAAATTGCACCTGGCAGCAATACAGAACGGAACTTAATATAATTGAATGAAATGACGATTAAGAGCAGGGAATAGACTGGAGTAGCTCATACCATGCGTACATGTGATAAGAAGCAATTAAAGTTACATAGTGACAATCAAGAAATTCTAGAAGCTAGGTGGAGGTGTTTGGTAAAGGCTTTTGTCTTGCAGTGGACTGTTACAGTAATGGCAGATGATGATGAAAATTGAGGGAAACTAATAATGTGTAATGAGTTTTCTGTTTCGGAACTATTTTGCCTACATCTGTTTGTGCTCACAGACTGATGGAGAATTTTATTGCCCGTATGTGTATATACGTTACGTCTAGTGCAGTGTAGATTGATGTGGACCATGAACTCCAGGTTGAAACAGGGAAACAAAATATTCAGGGATAGCGTAAAAAAACAAGCTAAAGAGAACAAAGCCCTGCAGGCTGAAATATACTCGTAAGTAACCCCCCCCAAAAAAAAGGTTGCTAAGGAGCACATTTTTTTTTTTTACGTCTTGGCTTATTGCGTCGGTAGGCTTCTTCCCGGTGGATCCTGATGGTCGGTCCAAGGCTTCTTCCCGGTGGGGCCTGATGGTCGGCTCAGCCCGTTCTGGCGCAGGCGAGTGTTTATAATAGCGCCATCTTGCACTGGCTCATGCTGGCCTCCCGGAGCTCATCTTTAATCCTAGAATCTAGAGTCCGGGTTGATAGATGGTCTTCTAGACAGCATGTGGGTAGTTTTAAGCCACTCGGCGGCGGCTGAAAAATTCCAGCTTGGTGGCACCGGTCGGGGATTGAACTCGCGTCCTCCTGTACGCGGGGCCGTCTCGCTATCCGTTCAGCCACCGCCTCCCCTAAACATAAGGAACATAAGTGTAAAGTCAATATTTACTTTATGGGAGTGAAAGTCTCCTGGGACACAACCAAGTTCCAGTCGTCTGGAGGCTTCAGTCTGTTCAGTCTGTTCATGCATGTGGTAAGGATGTCGAGGTCATCAAAAGCTTCACATACCTTGGTAGCGCAGTGCAAAAGAATGGTGGGTCGTACCGGAAGTCACTCGACGGACTGGCCTGGCCCACGGTGTTATGGACTCGCTCAATACGAGTATATATGGTATATATATATATATATATATATATATATATATATATATATATATATATATATATATATATATATATATATATATATGCTGGCAGACAAATTTTCGAATATAAGTCGCATGTGCTCCGTGTCTTACTGTATGACTGTGAGACATGGCCATTGAATAGTGACTCAGAGAGGCATGTCGATGCCTGTGGTACCATGTGCCTTCGCAGGATCATGTGGTATCGCTGGAACGACTTCGTGTCGAACCAGTGACAGCTCCATGACACTGAATCGAGACCTGTTACAAGCTTAGTCCGGGAACGCCAACTCCGGCTATATTGGCACGTGGCACACCTCCCGAACATCGGTCCTGCTCACAGGGTTCTTTCTGTACGAGGCAACCCTGGCTGGAGGAGACCAAGGGGACGCCCACGTAACTCATAGTTGGGGCAAATCAGCTGATCCTGCCGGGAGGGACTTGGGATGGACTGGGCAGCTGCGTGGGAGCTTTTCGGGAGGACTGCCGGGAGTATGGGCGGCGGGTGAGTGAAACGACGCGCCGCCGGGCGTATGACCCCCATTTGGTTGGTAAGGTGCGTTGTAGTTTTTTTTTTTTTTTTGGACAGGTAAAAAGGATTTGCAGGTTTGTACAATATCCGGACGAACTAAAGCGAGAAAACGTCAAGAGGCTTTGGGCGTTATGAATCTGTGTATAGTCTGCTTCATTCCGTCTGTCCACTCGCGAACGTAGATGTGGCGCCTGCGCATTGTTAGTTCGTGATTGCGTGAAGATCAACTTTATATTTTCAGTGATATATTTGAATATTTGTGTATACAAAAAACTCTCGTCATTTTATATGAATCGCAAACAGAAGAATTGCACGATATTATACCATACAAGCATACGAAGGAACAACTTGTATATCAAAGTGTAGTCTGATCATACTCGAACGATCTATAGTCTTTCAGATACTCATATTTCATCTCATTCAGGTACATAAAGTAACCAACGACTCAGCAAGTGTCTATACATAAGGAATTTTGATTTGTTGCGTGTAAATAACAAGGGTAGCCTAATATGTGAAATAGTTTAGCATCGCATTCAACAGTTATCTTTTATTTTTTCATGCTATTTTCGATTATTAATCGTTATTTACATCCAGTAAATTATTAAGATACCTTTTATTTGCACTTGCAAAGTCAGATGTCTCTTAATATACCTGAAATGTGCTATCATCATTGAATTTGAAAACCAAAGATCGTTCGAGCATGATGTGACTAAATTATTTGATACAAGCTTGTCTTTTCGTGTGTTTGTATGTCAGGTTATCGATGCAAACAACGGCCGAGTTGTTATTTATCTACATATATAAACATTCAAATATATTACTGAAAAATAAGCTTGAATGTCTATTGCAACAGTTATTTTTCACGTATTTACGAACTAGAAATGCGCAGGTGCCACATCTATCAAAATTCCTGCTTTGTTGGTGGACAGATGAAATGAAAGACTATAGCAAATATCTGAACTTTACATAACTCGGTGCCCCTCCTCCATTATGCACACCGCCACGCGTTGCTCACGAGACTCGTGAATTAGTAAAGCATCGCTACATCGCTAAACAGATGGGACACATACCTCATCTCCAATTCCTCCTATCCCCCATTATTCTCACTGTCATACATTCCTCATACCTTGATCATGCATTGCTTCATCGCTACACAGGTGGACCACCATACTCTCCAATTCCCCATTGTACCCACTGTCATACATTCCTCAAACGCTCATCATGCACTACTTCATCGCTAGATAAGTGGACTGACATGCATTAATTCCTTTCCTTCTGTTTCTCGATGTCCGTCGTCCATTAGTCATGCACTGGAACATCGCCAGAGTAGTGGGGCAGCATACATTGCCCCCACCTTCTTTCTATTTCACAGCGTCACGTGTGCCTCGGCTTTCTGTGCTTCTCTACAAAACTGTCTGAGTGGTGAACAAATCGCGCTGACTGAGTGAGCTTCAGTACTGATTCCCGAGACGATTCAGTCAAAGCAAACCTAACCCCGATGTCCTGAGGCAAGCAAGGCTGGTGATAACTTGATGTCAGAACAAGCCGGGAATTATTACACCGGAGAGAAGACTGAACTGTCTGTGTGTGTGTGTGTGTGTGTGTGTGTGTGTGTGTGTGTGTGTGTGTGTGTGTGTGCGCGCGAACAGCAGACAAACCACGTACTGTAAATACTGTGTGTCGTAATAATCTCTCATAACGCATAAGAATATAGAATTTCACATTATCTACCTGCATTGCTTCACAGGTGTACACGTACGTAGGTGTAACTTTGTGTACGTAGGTGTAACTCTGTACAGGTATGACTGTGTAGGTGTGGCGGTGCAAGGATGGCTGCTTAGGAGTGACTGCATTGTGTGCACTGTGTCGGTAAGGCTTATGGGCGAGGCGTATGCGTAGATAGTAGGTGTGTGGCGGGGTGAATTAACGGACTGACATAACCCATTCACAGCTGGCGGCGTTGATATCACTAGTGTGGAGTGTTTGTATATCCGTGTATACATCTACCTGTATTTTCAGTATACTTCTTCACATTACCTTCGTGCCGAGGCTTCCGGGGCAATACTCTTCGTCTGGTTATTTGTCATGGTGTAGCTACATACAGTTACACAAATGGATTTTCCCGTTTTCATTAATTTTCTTTGTAATCTCTCAGCCAGCATTGTTTTAACTATTGTTATGCCATTATTTACCTCACAACTCACTTTACTTTCGTTTATCTTCCATCACGGTATATTCTATAAACGTTAAACACTGTTGGTTGTTTTTTCTCTCTCTCTTCTCTCTCTCTCTCTCTCTCTCTCTCTCTCTCTCTCTCTCTCTCTCTCTCTCTCTCTCTCTCTCTCTCTCTCTCTCTCTCTCTCTCTCTCTCTCTCTCTCTCTCTCTCTCTCTCTCTCTCTCTCTCTCTCTCTCAGTTCTCTCACTCGCTCGATCTAATTATTCTCAGTTTCCGATTTTTTCATCGTGATTCTCTGTCTTTCTCTTTCCTTTCTTTTGCCACTCTTGATTGCTTCCTCTTACTCCGTCGTTCTTCATTAATGCCTACAATCACTCATTCCTGCGTTGCTCTCACGACACTGTTCTATCTGCTCTCTGCTCTTTTTTTGCTTCTATGATTCCGTTTCCCGATTTTATGATCGTCTTTTTAATATTCCTCTCTCTTATCTCTTCTAAGTTCCAATTTTCTCGTAGCTCAAACATTTATTTTACTTGGCCTTCTCTTCAATTTTTTTTTTTATCATCACATTCATCTTCATTTTCTCATATTCTTGACTCTCCATCCTTCACTCATTTTCTTCCTACGTAGTTATGTATACCTGATTTTCTCATGCTAAGTCTCCCTACCTACTTTCCTCCATCCCTCTCTCCCGTCCACCTATTTCACTGTCCCTCCCTCCTTCCCGCTTTATATATGTATCTCTTCTGACAATCTCGTTTCCTCTCGCCTTTAGATACACACACACACACACACACACACACACACACACACATAGGTACGTCAGGCTTTGATGCAAATAAAATGAGGTAAAATAATTTGGGAACAAAATATATCCGCGTAACCCCGCACTGGAATGGCTGTGTTTTCAGTTCCCTGTTCCTTTCATTCCGTTCAGGGCAGGTGTGTGGGCGAGGCTCGGCGCGCACCTGCAGAACACCTCAATAAACTATGCGAAATTCATGTGGGAGTTGAGAGTGACGAGGAAAAATAAATGCAAGAAGAAATTACGAGCTGTATAAAGAAAACCGTTTTCGCACTCCATGGACATTTTGTTGCCGGTAAAAAAAAAAAAAAAAATGCACAGCGCTACACTCGTGGAGGTTCAAACATAAATATATTACCGAGAACACGAGCATTATACAGGATATTTTACATTTTCCTTCGTTGCAAAAGGAAATGAGAAAAAACTTTACTTCGTGAAAAACAAATGCTGAGTAAAAAAAAAGTGACACCTGCAAAAATCCCAATAACACACAAATATTTAAGTATAAGAACATAAGAACATAAGAACGTAAGGAGTCTGCAAAAGACCGGTTGGCCTATACAAGGCAGCTCATATAAGTCAGTACATTATCATGCTTAATTAGCTCCCCTTTTACTCTGCCATTTAGACTTTCATGCGAGCAGTAAAAGAGGAAATATAAGAGAAGGGAAGAGGCGTGGGGGAGAGAAGGACAGAGGTGTGGGGGAGGAAAGAGAGGAGGCGTGGGGGAAGGAAGAGAAGAGGCGTGGGGGAAGGAAGAGAAGAGGCGTTGGGTTAGGAAGAGAGGAGGCGTGGGAAAACGAAGAGAAGAAATGTGGGGGAGGGAAGGGAAGAGGTTTGGGGGAGGAAAGAGAGGAGGCGTGGGGGAGGGGAGAGAAGATGCGTGGGGAGGGGAGATAAGAGGTGTGGGTAAGGGAAGAGGCGTGGGGGAGGGAACAGAAGAGGCGTGAGCAGGGTTAAGTTGTGTGTGTGTTATCTTTCTTACATGCCCGACTCTGAGGCCCAGCAGCCGCGGGAGGAGGTCCACGAGATTACCTGCAGGCGTGGTGAATGTGTTCCGGGTCGTCTTCGCCTCGAGTCCACGCCTTCACCACAAATTTAATAATGTCTAACCAAACCCTAGTATACCCTTGACACAGGGGGGCAGAGGGGCATGGGGGGAATGCTTACCTCGGCCGGCAGGGGCGTGGGTAGGACAAGCTGGGAGGCAGAGGGGCAGGGGGGAATGCTTACCTCGGCCGACAGGGGCGTGGGCAGGACAAGAAGGGAGGCAGGGGGCAGGGGGGCGTGCTTACCTCGGCTTGCAGGGGTATAAGGCTGGTGAGCGTGCCAAGCGTCCAGGTCACGTTGGGGTGTGGTCTGCTGCCCGCCACGACGCACGAGATATCGAACTCGCGGCCCACCCGAAGCCACTTGGGCGGGGCCTCTATCCTCGTCACCAGGGGCCGCACTGGGGAGGAGGAGGGAGTGGGAATGAGGTGCCTGGAGTGTTGGAAACAGTGCAGGGATGGAAGCAAAACCCAAGATATCGGAACAGACTGCTTGGCGTGTTGGTAATACAGCGGAGATAGCATGTGACTGTTTAGCGTTACTAATACTGCTGGAATAGTAGGAAGAGGATTTCGGTTGTCGATAGCACTGGACATTAAAGTTGTTTAAGGTGTTGGTAATATTGCACAGAGGCAAAACAACAATATGGAGCTGGTATTACTACAGCGATGGCACGATATATTCATGAATGGGGAGGATATATGGCGACCGGTCAAAATGAGCTGCCCGGTGCACGTACGACTGGCCGCTCAGGCTCCTTTGAACTTTGCCGCGTCGCCGACAGTTTTCCCGGCTGGCTCCCCTAACAAGGCACTGGGCTGACGCTGCTTTCCCAAAAAAATTGCGTAGTTGTGAACAAAGACTCGCGCGTTATGCAAGGCGAAACGATGCTACAGCTGGGGCAGAAGGAGGTGGAGGTAGGGAGGCCGGGGTGGAGGCGTGTTGATGCTTGTAAGAGTGCCTGCAAGGGAGGGAGAGGGTGGTGATATAGTGGGTGGTGGTGGGGCAAGGAGGGGTGTGAGAGGTCAATGGAGATTACGCTCTGAATGGGACGGGGGGTTGAACAGGACGGAGAAAAAGGGTAACATATAGGAGAACGGAGGATAGACAATGTGATAGGTGATAAAGAAAGAAGCAATGCAGTAAAGGGAAAGGGGAATAAATATTTTAAGCAAGTTGGAGGCGCAGACCTATGAAGAAAATTAAAGGGTCAAGGGAGAAAGGGAAAAATGGAGAAGGGTGTTCTAGAACCTCAGTGTCTCTTCCGGTGGGTATGAGAGACAACTCAGGAAAATTATAATCCTGATCCCGACCAATGCCAACTATTGTTCCAACTCGAAGGAACCGTAATTACAGGGAACAGACTTGGCTTCTCTCTCTCTCTCTCTCTCTCTCTCTCTCTCTCTCTCTCTCTCTCTCTCTCTCTCTCTCTCTCTCTCTCTCTCTCTCTCTCTCTCTCTCTCTCTCTCTCATGGAAGTATTCCCGAAGAAGGTTTACATGTCCATGTCATCTAATTCACCTTTTTTTTATAATCCCCGTCGCTCCGCTGAAAAGGAGATCAAACACGCGGCCTTCACTTCGCGTCACGGAGGTAAAGGAGGACCTGTGTTATTTTTAGTCCTTTCCTCGGAAAACTGAAATTGTGACGGACGAAAACTGCGTGACAGGTCGTTCGTTTCCTGTGATTCAAGGAGGACCTGGGTTTCTTTGGCCATCATACTGTCATATCGTTGTCGGAGCAGAGGTCGGTCGGGTCATCCTTACCCCCGTGCCTTCAGAGTCCAGATTGCAGCCTGCGTGTCCCGGCCTGGAGGCTGGGTGGGGAGGGATGGCCCGAAGAAGCACTTGTTGTGACCTGATATGCACTCTCTGGGCTCACATACTACCATTGCTAAGGTCTTCTGAAGTGAAGACATAACTTCCATTGAGTAGTTATCCTTATGTCTTCATGCACGGCCTGAGCATTACCCATAAACTCACACGACACTTCGCTATCTCAAACTTTCTCCGATAAATCTTTCCCAAACATTAACCTCACACAAAATTACCTCCCTTGACCCCCACACCACTGCTTGACAAACCACCCACATCATCATAATCATCAACCTCTCATTCCCTTGCACAAACATCAGCACGTCTCCACCCCAGACTCCCTGCCTTCACCTACTTCTGTGCCAGCAGTAACATCGTTCCGTCCTGCACATCGCGTGTCTTTGCTCACAACTACGCACGTTTTGGCGAGAAACACACAAAGTGAGCGTGTCGGCGACGCGGTAAAGTTCAGTGAGTTACACGAGAAAAGAAAATTCGCCGTGTGGACCATAGAGAAAACGAAGGAAGAGTGGCGGGGTTTAAGGGACCGATATACTCATGATTTTTCTAATTCCTTTTATGTAACAACACAAGATGGGCGGAGGTACGGGGAGGAGGAATGCTTGAGTCAGAAAAATGTGAAAGAAAAAGAAGGCTGAAATCAACGAGGAGGAGTACAAAGGAAAAGCAAACAGCAACAGACCTATTGACCCTAACTAGGCTGTTTGTTGTTGCTACCATCTACTCTAATCTACGAGTCAGAGACACAGGACAGCAAAGGTGAAGGCGCCTCCCCTCCCACCACTCCCTCCAGCCAAGGCTGGCACGAAAAGGAAGAATACCATGTAGTATAGAAAAACTACAATGGAATTTTACATGGACAGAAGGAAGATCATACACGACAACTAAGCTAACACTACTTTCTGTTAGACCGGAGCAAAATAGCGGATGTTCGGGTTACCTTCTAAATATTTGTCAAGTCGGTTTTTGAACGTGCTAATAGTTTCGCTTTCGACGCCGTTTTGAGGCAAACCATTCCATGCATACATTGATGACACGGTTAAGAAGAAGTGTTTTTATTCATTTGAGTTGAAACGCTTCCTCGTTATTTTGTATCCATTGTTTCTTGTTACACTTGATTGAGAGACTAAAATAATCATGAACATTAACGTTATCGAATCCCTTGAAAATTTTAAACACTTCTATAAGGTCACCTCTTAGCTTGCGCTTTGATAAGCTGAATAAGTTCAGTTCTTTAAGCTTGTCTCCGTACGGTTTGTTTCGCAGTCTAGGGATCATTTTAGTTGCTCGACGCTTCACCCTCTCGAGTTTATCTATATCTTTTCTGTAATAGGGAGACCAAAACTGAACGCAATAGTCAAGATGTGGGCGAACTAACGAATTGTACAGTGTCAATATTACTTTTTTTGATATGTGTTCAAATGTACGACCAACAAAGCCGATCAGTTTGTTGGCAGTTTTTACTACTTTTGTGTAATGTTGACTCGGTTTAAGATCGTTAGAAATTATTACTCCAAGCTCTTTTTCTTTGTTGGCTTCAGAGAGTTGCACTCCGTTAATTTGATAATGAATACGATCGTTGTTGATTCCGATATGCATAACCTTGCACTTTTCAATACTGAAATTCATTTGCCATGTTCGTGCCCAACTGCTTAAGTGTTCGAGATCAGCTTGGAAGTGTTCTTTATCCGTTGTCGTAGTGACTCTGCTGGCTATTTTTGTGTCGTCTGCAATTTTCGATATTTTACACGATAGCCCCTCGTCAATATCATTAACATACACTAAAAACAGAATAGGTCCCAACACCGACCCCTGTGGAACACCGCTTTTGACATCTCGCCAGTCAGATGATATACCATTCGTAACAACTCTCTGTTTACGGTCGGTAAGCCAGTCTTTGAGCCACTTATGAATATTACCAATTATACCGTGAGCTTGTAATTTACTAAGGAGGCGGTTGTGAGGGACTTTGTCAAATCCGAAAGTCCAAATATACAGTGTCTACTGATTGACTTTCATCGTATACATTTAGGATGTAGTTGAAGAAATCGAGAAGGTTAGTCAAACAGGAACGTTTGTTTCGAAAACCATGTTCCGAATCCATAATTAGTCTGTTATCTTAAAAAAAAACTTTACCATTTTTCCACGAATGATCGTCTCCAAAATTTTGCACACGATTGACGTTAGACTGATCGGTCGATAATTACCTGGTTGGGACTTGTCGCCTTTTTTAAAGATGGGAGTTACGTTAGTGAGTTTCCATTCTAGTGGTACATTTCCTATGTTTAGTGATTTTGAGAATATGCTCAAGAGGGGCTTGTTGATCTGACGTTTTGCCTCGTTCAGAATATGCGGGGATATTTTATCTGGGCCGGGCGTTTTGCTTACTCTAATATTATCGATAATTTGTACTATATCACTTTCTACAATGTCGCTAATACTACTCAAGGATGTGTCATCAATATATCTAGGGGCTTCCAGTTGCCTTTCGGATAAGATTTCTTCTGTAAACCGGAGGCAAAAAATTAATTCAAGGTGTTAGCGATTTCTTGATCATCATTCGTGGATTTGCCATTTACAGTTGCTATTGGGCCAATACTGGGGGTGGGAACTTTTTTATTTCTTACGTAGGCAAACAAATTCTTTAGGATTTGTTTTGCTGGCGCTTGCAATATGAAACTCTAGGTTTCTTTTATTGAGACGTATGATTCTTTTTGTTTATCGGCGTTATCTTTGGAATTCAATGTTATCTGTTTCATTATTTGTAATCAAGTATTTGCGACGCGCTAGATTTTTATTCTCAATTTGGCGTTTGAGTTGATTGTTCCACCACTTAGGCTTCCAGTTGGCTGTTGGTCGTCTTTTAGGGAATATTACGCATAAATTCACGGCTCTACTTAAAGTTTCTGTGAATGTTTCCCAAGCTTTATTTATATCTGAGGCTGCAGAAATTTTGCTCCAGTCTGCATTCGTTAGTACATTTCTTAGTTTGTCAAAATCCGCACGTCGGTAATGAGGTATTCTTTCTTCACTCGTTTTCATGTCCTCTTTTATTTTTATTTCAAACGAAATCATTCGATGATCACTGTCGCTGAATTCTGTACCAACATTGAGATCATTAACTAGGCTTTCTTTAGTTGTGAGAACTAGCTCGAGGATGTTATCTTCGCGAGTTGGTTTATGCACATGCTGATAAAGCGCACTTTCTAATAAGTTACTGTACAGATCGTAACCTGAGTGTATATTTAACGTGTCTCCCCCACTCTTTACTGGTAAGTTAAAGTCTCCCATAATTACGGTTTCAAATTGATTGCTTATGTTAGAAATTTGTTCGAACAGTTTTATGTCTATTTTCATTGCTTGGTTTGGAGGTCTATAAACAATGCCAATAACTAATTTACTTGAACGGTTTTTAATTTCTACGAAAATGGTGTCTATACTATTTATTCTTTTTACATTGATAACACGTGGATTTAAACCAACACGAATATATTAGATTACGCCACCACCAACTCTGTTTTCTCTGTCGCAAAGAAAAATTGAATAGCCGGGTAAGTTAAATTCCGCAATAAAATCTCTGTTATTTTTATTCAACCAAGACTACGCGACGGCGATAATGTGGAAATTTTCCGTTGCAGCATGTTCTTCCATGTCTATGAATTAATTTCGAATGCGGCGGGCGTTTACGTAACACGCGTTTCTAGGGGAGTGATTCCCATCGGTGGAGAAGGGCTCTCGGGTACGGACTGGGTATTCTCGACCGTGAACACAGGCGAAGTTCCTGTTTAGGATTTCGACCATTTGTGTACTGTCCTGTGTTAGTACGTCACTTTCATCTTTTAGGGGACCGATATTGCTTTTTGTCTTCTTTTTAGTTTTTATATACGTGAAGAACTTTTTCGGGTTGGACTTGGCTTCGCGTGCAATTTGCTTTTCATAGTCGCGTTTACGCTGGCGAATGAGTGTTCTGCAAGCTCTGAGGCTTTGATGGTACTGTTCGCGTGCCTCATCAGTGCTGTTTTCCTTTAGCAAGTTGTATTTTCTCTTCTTCGCCCGTCGAACTTGGGTAGTCATCCATGGTGTGCTTGTGGCATTATTTGTTCTCCTTGTCTTCATGGGAACAGTCGTTCTCTCTACCTCCAGGAGTTTGTTCTTAAAGCCGTTCCACGCGCCGTCCACCGGAGTGAGGTTCATGGGTTCCCAAGTTGTCTGGGTTAGCAGCTCACGAGCGAAGTTAAAATTGGCTTTATTGTAGTCTGGAATCTTGGACGTGTTTTCGGTGAGTTCATGGTCTGTTCTGATCTTTAGGCGAATTAGGTGATGGTCGCAACCATCCAGTTTTTCGCCGACTTGACATTCACGTGTGAGATCTGAATCACTCACGAGTACTAGGTCTAATACGTTATTTTCCCTTGTCGGTTGGGTAACAATCTGAGTAAGAAAAATGTCCTCTAACATTTCGAGCAATCTGTTACCCTCCCGATCTCCAATCATCGTGGTCCAGTCAATGTTGGAACAGTTAAAGTCCCCGATAATGACCGACTGTTTGTTTTGTGTTATGGTGTGAATTTCCTCGTACAGCGCTTCGTCGTCCACTGCATGTTGCTTTGGAGGTCTGTAAACGGTACCAATCGTTATTTTGTTGTGCTTGCTAATCTCTCGTTCAACATATACAGTGTCATATTTCTCTGAGTCTCCTTTGGTTACTTCCACGGCAGGGTATTTGTTCTTGACGTAACAGATAACACCACCTCCTTTCTTGTGAAGTCTGTTTTTGTAGAAGCTCTCGTATCCCGGAATTGAGAATTCGGTCATTAGGTGGTCAGAGGTGGCCCACGTTTCGGTGATGGCAATCACGTCCGGACTTTCTACGTCAACATAGGCAAGTAACTCATCCCGTTTGGGTATTAAGATCCGCGCGTTGGTGTATAGGACAGAAATGTCCTTCTTGACTTCAACGCTTCGAGGCACAGTAGTCTGGTGTCTGCTTGTGTTTTCTGTTGGGGGCCTTGGTGTGTAATGAGCGGTCCCTACTTGTTGGTTGTTTACGATACTTTGGTGCCCCTCCCGCGCTCGGAGTTTTTTTAATACAAAAGTACCTCCTCGTTCAGCAACCTACCAAGCCGTGCTGATCCAATCGCATTGAGGTGAAGACCGTCAGGACGGAAAAGGTCGGGGATATCATAGAAATGATCCCACTGACTTGTGAACGAAACTTCCTCGTCCTGGCAGAGGTGCTTCAATCTGTTGTTGATGTTCGACGCCTTTCTGTGGAAGCCTGTGAAGGCGTTGATTCTCGGAAGAATCCCGGAGACAATGATGTGGCGTGACTTTTCCTTGAACCGGCGGATTACTCGTCGGTAGTAAGCTATAATTTCCTCCGTGGGCTTTGTTTGAACGTTGTTCGTGCCAGCGTGCAAAACAAAGTGTGTCCTGTTCCGTGCGGTCTGAGACGAGGTCTACCGCTTCTTCTATATCTTGTAGTTTTGCACCAGGAATACAGTAGCGTCTTCTGTTCTTGATACTTCGTCCACAGAACTCAGTCAGTTGTTCTCTAACAATGCTGTCACCCACCAGTTTTATGTTAACCTTGGTGTTGAGCCTTGATCCGTTGAAGTGTGATCCGTCTTCACAGGAGACGGCTGGGAGGATGGTCTTCCGTCTACGCCTGCAAGCTAGGGGGGGGGGAGGAGGAGGAGGAGGAGGAGGAGGAGGAAGCAGGAGGTGAAGAGAAGGAAGAAGAAGAAGGAGAAGAAGCAGGAAAAGAAGAAGGAGATGATAATGATGATGATGATGATGATGAGGAGGAGGAGGAGGAGGAGGGAAGGGAGGAGGAGGTGGCGGAGGAGGAGGAGGCGGCGGAGGAGGAAGAATGAGAGGAAACAGAAGACGAAGAAGGCGTAGAAGAAGAAGCAGAGGAGGAGGAGGAGGGAGTGGAGGAGGAGGACGAGGGGGACGAGAAGATGGATGAGCAGGCAGCGGAGGTGGAAGCAGAAGGAGAAGAAGAAGAAGAAGAAGAAGAAGAAGAAGAAGAAGAAGGAGAAGAAGAAGCAGAGGAGGAGGAGAGGAGGAGGAGGAGGAGGAGGGGGAGGGGGAGGGGGACGATGAGGAGGGGGAGGAGGAGGAGGAGAAGGAGGACGGGGGGGACGAGAAGGAGATGGATGGGCACGCAGTGGAAGCGGTAACACAAGAAGAAGAAGAAGAAGAAGAAGAAGAAGAAGAAGACCTGACCTTGCGGGCCATGGCTCTCGTCCGGACCCCTGGGAGGGTGGAAGAGAGGGAAGAGGGAGATGAAGAAGGGGTGGAGGCAGTCGGAGTAAGAGAAGAAGAAGAGGAAGGCAAAGAAGAAGAAGAGGAAGAGAAAGAGGAAGAAGAAGAAGAAGAAGAAGAAGAAGAAGAAGATGAAGAAGAGGAAGAAGCAGCGGGGGTGAGAGCGGGTAGAGGGGGACGTTGGTTCAAGGCTGTAAGGCACTCGGATAAACCCCTCTCTAAATCTGAGATCCTCTTTTCCATTTGACAGTGTCTACATGACTCCGCCCCCTTATCAAAATATTGTGGGGCGAAGCGTCCTTTGCACCCGGGGCATTTGCGTAGTGATGAAGCCATATCTTTTATTGTTATATTTTGTTATGTTTTGTTACCTTTTAACTTCAGAGAGAATGAGTGGCAGTAGGTCAGGTGGGAACGATTAACTCCCTCCTGTCTGACTCGGGCAGGTGTTCTCGTTAGACTCCCCTCTAGGGGATGCACGCGGCCGGGTAGGGGAGGAAAAAACAAAGGGTCTCCAGTGAATTTCGCCCTCCGCGCGGCTGGGTATACGCCGCGGCGGGAATTTACGGACCGAAACAATGAAAGAAAATCAGCCTGAAAACAAGGACCTCCTAGTAACTTCTTGGGAAATAATATGTAAATTATGTGTAGTAAAGTTAAGAAGGAGCTTAATACAGTTAGGAAGGAGTTGTATGTGCACCACAGTGTTGTGAGGAGGTGTAGGGGAGGTGTAGGGTGTGGGCAGAAGGGATGAGCAAGTTTTCGTCTCATCAGCTCTTCTCCTTTTACTGATAGTCTTCTACCTCTTAAATTCCGCCGCCATGTTACCTCTCTTTCTATCTTCTATCGTTATTTTCACGCTGACTGCTCTTCTGAACTTGCTAACTGCATACTTCCCCCCCTCCCGCGGCCACGCTGCACACGACTTTCTACTCAAGCTCATCCCTTTACTGTCCAAATCCCTTACGCACAAGTTAACCAGCATCTTCACTCTTTCATCCCTCACGCTGGTAAACTCCAGAACAATCTTCCTTCATCTGTATTTCCTCCTGCCTACGACTTGAACTCTTTCAAGAGGGTATCAGGACACCTCTCCTCCCGGAATTGACCCCTCTTTCGGCCACCTCTGTGGATTCTTTTTAGGAGCAGCGAGTAGCGAGCTTTTTTTTATTATTATTGTTTCCTTATTTTGTGTGCCCTTGAGCTGTCTCCTTTGTTATAAACAAAAAAAAAGAGTAGAAGAATCGAGAGGGGGAGAAGGAAAAGGTAAGGTAAAGTTGGGGGCATACGCTATAGCTAAGAGTGGCCTCGGTGCTTATTTCGGTCTCACTGGCCCTTCAGCTTGTGGCACGTGAGAACCCATTACCCCCGGGACACAGGGCAAGTACGACATTCCTGTCACCACAGTTTACCTTCTCAAGGGAAAAGCCTACGCAGAAAAATTAAACAGCGGAGAAAAGGAATATTACGGAGACAAGCCAAAAGGAAGTGTAGAGGAAGAGTGTAGAGAAGAAGGATCAGAAGGACAAATGAAAATATAAGCTGGAAAATTAGGGAAAGGAAGCAAATAGGAAATGACAGACACACACACCTTCTTTCCATTCTTCTTTGCTAATCCTCCGTAACACACACACACACACACACACACACACACACACACACACACACACACACACACACACACACTTTTGTTTTCCTTATCTAACCCTCCCTCTCACACACACCTCCACTCAGACCAACATTTTCTTCCTTCTATGCACATTGTAGCCCCTCCGTGGTGCAATGATTAGCGTATGTAGCTACGAATCCGCGGGTCCGTGTCCGAATTTTGGCCCGGGCAGTCGACGTGCAGCTCACACAGCAGCTGTCCATTCTACCTTGCTGATTAGTCGATAAATGGGTGCCTGGGAAAAACTGGGAGAGATAAACTGTGGGAACCCGGACGTTAAACTAGCCGTGTTTCCCAGGAAAAATGGGATCTTACCCAGAGGCTCGAAGGGCCAATGCGACGGAAATGAGCACCGCAGCCACGCGCAGCTATGGAGTGTGGCCCCGACTTGCCTTTGAACACTGCACACTTATTTTCTTCCTTTTTATCAGGCCCTCATCACACCTTCTTTCAAACACACACATTTTCCGACCCGTCCACATCAACATTCCCTCTCTCTCTGTGCAGACCTCGAGCATGCGCAGAGTTTATTTTCTCACGCTGAAGAAAACGCGGCGCCCAAACATATTAAGTGGAATTTTCACCTCCAACGGTTAGGCCGGAGGAAACTTTCGAACCGGCCAGGGAGGGCAAGGCCAAAGTTGGCGAGTTAACACACACACGACATCCCGCTGGGCCATTAGAACTAACATTCCGGTCGTTTCCTTGAGGCGGCCGTCCTCTCCGAGCAGCAGGAGCAGGACTCTGAGAGTCGTGTGTTGCCTCTGTGAAGACTATTCAGGCGACAAGTGGATTACCTGCTGTTTGTGCCCTAAGTGGTGTTATGTGAAGTGTGATCATCTGACAGCGGTTAAGCAGGATAATATACCCAAAATAAACTGGGTGTGTTCGCCATGCTTACACAAGGCATCTTTAGCAACCAACAATGTTGAAAAATTGGATAAATTTAAGCAATACTTATCTAAAGAAATATGAATTGTGAAAGATGAAGTTGAAACTGTGAAAAAGAAGTAGAGCTAGGTGGCGAATGTGCTTTGCGCTGACAAGACAGAGTCGGCTGGCACCAGCTGGGCTGATGTGGCAAAACGGAGGAGGAAGAAGCACCTTCTTGTTGTGAATGACTCTGATCAAGATAAAAAGGCTACCGAGATGAAAAATGATGTTTCCCAGGCATTACAAGGCATTCAGATTACTGATTCAAGATTTACGAATGGAGGTAACATAGTTATGAACTTTGATGATGAGAATATAAGGAATAAAGCAGCTCATAAATTAGAAAATGTAGAGCAAGTTATCACAAGAAGTGTGGGAAAATTAAGGCCAAAGATCATGCACTGCAATGTGCATAAGGAGACCGAGGATAAGATAATTGAGACATTGTTAAACAGGAGTGAGTTCCTACACTCGATTCCAGGAGTTGAGGGGAAAATTAAGAAGATTTTCAATAAGCCTGCTGCTGGTAGCACAATGCACTATATTTTGAAATGTGACCCAACAGTTAGAAAGCTGATCCACAGGCATCATGACAAGATAGAACTAGAACGTGGAATGTATACTGTGACAGATATATACCATGCAATCATATGTTATCATTGTCAAAGATACGGCCATCTTGAGGCCAACTGTACTACCAAGAACAATGGAGAAGCCCCATAATGTTTCAAATTGGCTGGGGATCATAAATCAAAGGAGTGCTCCATGGCTAAGAAGAAATGCATAAATTGTATGAGGTACAAGAAACCAGAAATCAACCACTCAGCGAATGACCAGTGTTGTGTAGTCCTTCAGAATGAAATTGAGAGAATTCGTAACATAACTGATCATGGCTATTAATTGGTGATTGGGATTCGAAGATAAATTGAGTGTTAAATGTTCAATGAGTTGGAAATAATCGTCGGACATTAGATTGTGATACTATAAAGAAAATATCAGATAAATGGAAAATGAAATAATGGATATTTGTGATACTGTAAAAAAGAAAGATATTGTGATTGGTATGAAATAAAATATATATATATATATATATATATATATATATATATATATATATATATATATATATATATATATATATATATATATATATATATATATATATCTATATATATATATATATATATATATATTGATGCCACGCTTATTAAAATGACATCAGTAGGCTATCCATGAAAGCAATTAAGACTCACTCACTCACTACGACATTGTGAATAAGTGCATATCGAGGATTATTATTGAGGCTAACATCATAATTGTTGACGGTCCCTGCGGAGCGCTGCGCTGGTACCTCATCAACGGTAACGGTAAGGGTGTGTGTGTGTGTGTGTGCAGGCGAGCGGGCATCAGACGGAAAATGGGCGAGGTGGCGAATTGTTCACTGGTTGGATGTGCCAGACTGTTGAGGGGGGGAAGGTAAGGAGGATGTCCCAGAAGCTCGGTCATGCAAGACATTTATTCCTGAATTTCGCCTGTGATTTTGTTGAACATAATTTCGTGTGTGTGTGTGTGTGTGTGTGTGTGTGTGTGTGTGTGTGTGTGTTTCTCATTATGGAAAATGGAATGTTTTATTCAGAAATATTGTATGTGGATTATTATAACAAATTTTATCATTATCATTATTATTATAACTATTATTCCTATTATAATAATTACTATCATAATGATCATTATTATTATCAATATCATTATTATTATTATTATTATTATTATTAGTAGTAGTAGTAGTAGTAGTAGTAGTAGTAGTAGTAGCAGGAGTAGTAGTAATAGTAGTAGTAGTAGTAATAATAGTAGTAGTAGTAGTAGTAGTAGTATCATTATTATTATTTTTAGTAGTAAGAGTAATAGTAGTAGTAGTAGTGCTGGTGGTTGTAGTAGTAGTTGTAATGTAGTAGTAGTAGTAGCAGTAGCAGTAGTAGTAGTAATATTACTCCTATTTATTTTAATATCACTGTTGCAATTATCACAAATTTCAAATTATGTATTATCATTTTTATAATTATTATTATTTTTATTATTATTATTATTATTATTATTATTATTATTATTATTATTATTATTATTATTAGTAGTAGTAGTAATAGTAGTAGTAATGTAGCTCCTATTTTTTGTCATTTTTATTATTTACAATAATCACAAATTACAATTATGTATGTCATTGTTCTTTTTCGCTCGCCTCATGCTAGCAATTAGGGCAATAATATATTCAGTTTTTATTTTTTCCATCTGTCTGTTTGTGTGTTAATAGTCACTTAGCAAATTATCTTATAATGGTAATTGACATAGCCACCAAGTGCAAATGAAAACTCAGTGTGTTAATATCTCGAACTGATACACTTTTATAAAACTTTGATACAAACTTAATGATTGATGGCTAATAGAGTTTTAAAATTGATTGACTAAATGACTTTGGGCGGCCATATGTGATTAAAAACACGCCTGTGTTATGAGGCCCGACCAAGAGTGTTTCCTTACCTGTTTCCCGGGGCTGGTGGTGGGTGGGGGTACGGAGGTTCGGCAATTCAGATAAAATCCCATAAAACCTTCATGATGGCGGCCATTTCCTAAATACAATTTGTACCAGTATGGTGGGTGATACATTTTCTTTTGGAATACGTGGTTTCATTATTTGTATTATTATTATTATTATTATTATTATTATTATTATTATTATTATTATTATTATTATTATTATTATTTTTATTATTATTATTTGTATTGTTAGTTTCATTATTATTATTATTATTATTATTATTATTATTATTATTATTATTATTATTTTATTATTATTATTATTATTATCATTATTATTATTATTATTATTATTATTATTATTATTATTATTATTATTATTATTTGTTATTATTTTCATTATTAATATTATTATTATTTTTATTATTATTATTATTATTATTATTATTATTATTATTATTATTATTATTATTATTATTATTATTATTATTATTATTATTATTGCTACTAATGATAACCATTATTATTATCATTAATATTGTTGAAATAATTAGTGTTAGTAGAACTACTCATAATATAGTCAATAACAATAACAATAATTAACTATATTATTATTGCCATATTATATTATACACTGGTATTATGAATACCTTTTATACTATTTATGAATTCACTCACCTATACAACTTTCAGGAATGCCTGAGCTCCATTATTATTATAAATTATTATTATCAATATTATTATTGTGAGAGAGAGAGAGAGAGACACACACACACACACACACACACACACACACACACACACACACACACACACGCGCGCGCGCGCGCCCACGTTGGTATTCTCTTTTTCAGAGTGCGGCGCGGCTTTGATCCTCGGGGGGAGCTTCTGGGGCCTTGGAAGTGCGTTCCGGACACCCATTGTGCATCCACGCGGTGGCACGGCCCTGCAACACACACACACACACACACACACACACACACACACACACACACTCAATCAATCAACCCAGACAACATTTTTATTCCCTTTAGTCGATACATGATTATCTGTCCTGGTGTTGGCTCCATCTATTTGTTTATTAAGGGCATTAGGGATGGTGGCGGCAGTGGAGCTGGATGAGGAAGACACGTGTGGGCAAATGGGTGAGATAATTGAAATGAGACAGGTAAAAAAAATGGTGTTTGTTCCTGTAAGAGGCATGTCGCTCACTTTTTCTTTACCTCTCCTTCCAGCTTGGTAACAAATACTTCTGGCTAACACATGATACAGCTGGTGCTTCATTTTTCTTTGCAATATTTTCATCCTGATCGGCGCCCATCACTCCCATACCACCCTCATGTACCTCCCCCGGGATACTTATCGTCTCTCTCTCTCTCTCTCTCTCTCTCTCTCTCTCTCTCTCTCTCTCTCTCTCTCTCTCTCACACACACACACAGCTACTCATCAACACACACCAGGTACTCACGGTTCAATTTGACGGTGACGGAGGCACTGGTGATGTTGTTGGAGGCGAGGCAGGTGAGTCTGGCGTTGTGGTAGTCCCGCGTGAGCCGCAGGATGCTAAGCCAGTTGACCGTGAGTGCCGGGGACCGCGACTCTGACGTGGCGTGGCGTCCAGGACCTGTGGAACGCGGGGAGAGGAAGACTACATAAAGTCGCTGTTAAGGTGTTAAAAGGAAAGAAAGAGATCTAAGATCGTAGCTAAGAAGGTCTAACGTTTATACTGATCTTTAAAAAGAAACCTATATTTTCTTGTTCTACCCCGTTAATCGTTTATATATTTAGCTTGGTTGCCATTTTCAACTCTGTTACGCTTTATCTGAGTGGCCTGTTTACTCGTTTCCACGTGTCACCATATTGTTAAACCAAAAATTCTGAAATTTCACTTCAATCTTGATTATTCAGAGAAAAATGTGTTTTGGAATAATTTTGGTACTAATCTGCTTTCAGTTTCAAAAATATATATAAAATGTTGAAAGGCTTATAATCCTAAAATATCGAATGTAGAGCAAACTTAGATAATCAAAATTATCTTTTTTTTTTTTTTTATTCTACCACGGATCATACAATAAAATATTTTTGATCAAGCATCCTTGGTATGGTGTGAAAATCAAGATTGAATACAATACTTTTTTTTCTAAATCATGTCAGTCGGGTCTTAACCGTTAATCTAACCACTAACGAGGTTACTCTTAAATCTCATTTTAAACTACAGTCGATTCGCTCAAGTCTGAGTGCATTATTGTGCCCTGGGAACAAACTGTCTCACGGCGTGTTCAGTTTCATTGATACTGTATGATAGCCTATAGACAGGAAATAGTCGTCATAATCAATAATATGGAGGCAACTATAACAAATACCGTCAATTATAGTCGATTTTGAGTTGAAAAATTATCAGTACTGTCGCAAACAGCTATTTCGGTAATTTACAGGATCGCTGATTATATTAAACAGCCTTGGCGCTGTCCGCCACCGTGAAAATTAGCAGGCTTTATAATGGCAAAACGGCTTTTTTGCGACAGTACTTAGAGTTTTGTAACTCAATGTTGACTATGATTGATGGTATTTGCTATTGTTGCCTGCATATTATTGATACTAACGAGTGTTTTCTATGCGTAGGCATAGGTAACACTCAGACACGCGATGTGACAACAAGTTGCCTGAGCACAATATTGCACACCTCAGACTTGAGCGAATCGACTAGTATTATCAGAATGTGTGATTTTTCCTCCGTGGAGCAGTGGTCAGCGTGCCTGCCTACGAAATCGCGGGTCCGGATTCGAATCCCGGTCCGGGCAGTCGGCGTGCAGCTCACTCAGATGTTCATCCTCCCTTTCAGTATTCCAGGTACCTGGGAAAACGTGCGGAAGGCAAACTGTGGCAATCTCGGACTTCCACTGGTCCGTGTCCCTGATAATGGATTCTTTCCACAACAGGTTCAGATCCGATGCGACGAATATTAGCACCACAGCTATAGCGTAGTACCTAACTTTACTTTTTTGAATTTGAATTTACAGTGTTGCGATGTGTGAAAACTAGTAAACAGATCATACAGACGAGAATCAAAACTGAAAATTGCACCCAAGCTAATTTTGAAGAGTTTATGTGGTAAATAAAAGAGTACAGTTTTGTTCTACAAGAGCGGTGAATAAGGATGTAAGTCAGAGCTAAAGAACACTGTGGAGAAAGTGATTTATCATAAATGATAAAGGGTTGATCAAGACGCATTGTACGGCACGGTACTTGGGTACGAAAGTGCAATGCAAACGTACGGTTAGATATTAGGATAAGACATTTTTCTCAAGGACATTTTTTTTTGTATCCTTTTCGTAAAATCATACGCATCAAAGTCGTGACATATTATATCAGTGCCCATTATCAACATAGTGAGGAAAACTTCCATCACCCTGCAGGTCGCTTAGGTCAGGCAGGGCCATGTCTGTGTCGGGTGGCCCTGGGTGGTGGATGGGTGAAAGGTTCGCCTGAGTACACCATCAAACTCTTGGCCTCGACGAATAGAGACACTCAGGCAGCACGGTAAAGTGAGCGTGGGCTGACCTTATGTTTTTTGCATCATGACGAGAATGACGAAGAGGTGGGCGTAACCTATTGTTTGTAATCGATGACTTCGATAACTATTTAAAAAAAATCGTAATCTATTATTTTTCACTAATCGAATCCACGAAACGACTACCGCAAAAGATTTATATTTACGTTAAATTAAGTTATCGGGAAATGTTTCCCTGAGAAATAAAAGAAAACTTGAGTATGTACTTTGAAAAATAATGACTTTGAAAATTGAAAAACAGAAATATTGAAACATTTAGCAAAAAAATATATCACAATTTCGGGAATCGCGTCAAGTTTTTTGGCTTTCAGTCATCTACAACAATTTCGCTCATGCCGCTGTGCGTTCTTTTTTCTTAGGCCAACTTGTCTTCAAATCCTTTAAATTAAAGGATATGTGACCTCACCCACTTCTGCCTATGGCTTAAACATTTTTTTCCACTCTCCCGGTGGTAAGGGTGTTGAACGAGGGCAGGGCTGGCAAGTTATGGTCGGGTAAGGAAGGGTCTATCGATGAGATTACGGATGCAGTTACATTAACTTTGATGTTCCTGGAGGATGTCATCCTCAGGCTCAACAGTAACAATTGGCTGAAGTGGCAGTCAGGCTTCCAATGACCCAAGACAGTGTGGAGGGGACTTGTATGAATTGTGGTATATATTAATGAGCTACAATTAGCAGACAAAATTGATGTTACAAAGATGTGCTGCAACACATGATGTGTAAAAACATCTTAATCACTGTGTGCGATGTAACTTAATAAATTTTTGTCCACTATGTACCTGTATTAAATGATTTTTGAGAATGAATGAAAAAAGGATGTTATATATGTGATCATCAATCATAAACTTTATTAAGTTTAAGTGTATAGTTTGTATATCAGACTAAAACACATATAAAGTAAATATAAAACATATAGTAGGTCTACTTTCCATAAACAAAATCCTGAAAACTTTTGTTTTGAAGCCTCGAAATAAGATTAAAAATTACAGAACTATATATATGCGTGCCAGTGCGGAACGAATGTGTTGTAAAGGTACGGTGCGGAATTAAGGCACTATATTCCTCCTTAGATATGAAGTAGGACAAATTAATGGTAACTCGCCGTACCACCTGCTCTGCGTTAAGGACAATAATTCTACATACATACTTTTAGGAGCAGGGAGAAGTAGGAACATGGTGAATTTATTCCTAAATTACGGAAGTGCATTAAAGATATAATTGAATTCAATAAATAAATACTGCGCTATCCCGAGGCGGTAAATGGAGCACAGTGCTGAATCATACATTTGAAACTGCAATGAGTTAGGTTATATGACTAAAAAGATTGTTGTATTAGTATTTAAAAAGGGAAAACTATAAAAAATGTTTTGGGTAGAGGATACAATGTATTTGTTTATAGAGTAGGATAGTGGTGTTAAAGACATATTGAATACATGCCTAGATCGGGAAAGGTGTTTTTGTCATAGCGAATCTATTTTACGGTAAAGAAGAGCTTTAATAGTACACTAACATATTTCACGTTAGTAATTGAGAGATGATGTTCATTTTTAATTAGAAAAAAAAATATGAACACGCCAAAGTTATTTGTATGATTGAAATCATTCCATTGAATTTTCAAGATCGGAAACAGTCATTGATGGCACGCTTAACATATTGAATGATAAGAACGAAACATGAAGAAATCCCAAACAAACGCTGTTTGTATAGTTAAGAAGAAAGGGCTTGCCGCACTCAACCTAGTTTTATGAACACGTTCAACATATTTGGTTATCTACTAATTATGTAGACAATAATAAAATAAAGGGAGAAAACATCACTGAAAAGTTTACTTTGAACTTTAGGGACTCATAAGAGATGCAACAAATTCTGACGTCGTACAGATGTGTTCATTCTATCTCATGTGGGAAACAGCTTCATCAACATACAGGTCAATTAATCAGTCGATGTGTGTGTGTGTGTGTGTGTGTGTGTGTGTGTGTGTGTGTGTGTGTGTGCAAATACATATCCCTTCAGTCTTTTTTCCTTCAAAGAAGTACTTCCTCGTAACTTCTCTCAACAGTACCCATGTTTTTTTTCTTCTCATTTCTTAACGTTGGTGCACCTTCGTAGCCACACGAGACCAAGCTTTCTGGTGTCCCGTTAACACTTCTGAGAAATCCCCTCACGAGGATCTTCAGCCTCAAACGCCACGCTGGGACACTTATTTTTGGTACCTGAATGGTCATCCTCGACTGCAATGTTTCCCTGAACTCGAAACTCCCCACCTCAAAGATGCAACCTGGAAATTCTCTAGATTCCAGCACCTCGCCTCCATCCCGCCTTATCGGCCTTCCTCAGACGCGTGCCAGGGAGAGGCAATGTGCAATGGCTCAGCGGTAATACAATCAAATAATTTACCGCGAGGAAAAGAAGGCTCGTCGGCCTCACGGGCAACGGGGCTGCCGCTTCTCCCGAGTGTAGTCTTGCGAGGTGGTGGAGGCGGCCTCGATGACGGAGATTATGGCTGAACAGGC
>NW_026111777.1:105000-140000 GCF_024679095.1 Eriocheir sinensis | reverse complement strand
CTCCTACGGTTTCTATCCTTCTCTTCTCTCTGTACCTTTATCTTTCTGACCGTTCAATTTCTGCCGTGGTAGACGGTCACTGTTCTTCCCCTAAATCTATTAACAGTGGTGTCCCACAGGGTTCTGTCCTATCTCCCACTCTTTTTCTGTTGTTCATTGATGATCTTCTTTCCAAAACGAACTGTCCTATCCATTCCTATGCCGATGATTCCACTCTGCATTACTCAACTTCTTTTAATAGAAGACCCACCCTTCAGAAACTTAACGACTCAAGGCTGGAGGCTGCAGAACGCTTAGCCTCAGACCTTACTATTATTTCCGATTGGGGCAAGAAGAACCTGGTGTCCTTCAACGCCTCAAAAACAGTTTCTCCACCTATCCACTCGACACAATCTTCCAAACAACTATCCCCTATTCTTTGACAACACCCAGCTATCACCTTCCTCACCACTGAACATCCTCGGTCTATCCTTAACTCAAAATCTGAACTGGAAACTTCATATCTCATCTCTTACTAAATTAGCTTCCTCGAGGCTGGGCGTTCTGTACCGTCTCCGCCAGTTCTTCTCCCCTGCACAGTTGCTGTCCATATACAGGGGCCTTGTCCGCCCTCGTATGGAGTATGCATCTCACGTGGATCATACTGATAGTCTTCTACCTCTTAAATTCCGCCGCAATGTTGCCTCTCTTTCTATCTTCTATCGATATTTCCACGCTGACTGCTCTTCTGAACTTGCTAACTGCATGGCTCCCCCTCTCCCGCGGCCCCGCTGCACTCGACTTTCTACTCATGCTCATCCCTATACTGTCCAAACCCCTTATGCAAGAGTTAACCAGCATCTTCACTCTTTCATCCCTCACGCTGGTAAACTCTGGAACAATCTTCCTTCATCTGTATTTCCTCCTGCCTACGACTTGACCTCTTTCAAGAGGAGGGTATTGGGACACCTCTCCTCCCGTGTTTGATCTTCCTTTCGGTCACCTCTTTTGTTTCTTTTTTGGGAGCAGCGAGTAGCGGGCTTTTTTTGTTGTTATTGTTTTCTTTTTTTGTGTGCCCATGAGCTGCCTCCTTTGTTGTAAAAAAAAAAATATATATATATATATCTATATATAAATATATAGAGAGAGAGACATATAGAGATAGAGAGAGAGAGAGAGAGAGAGAGAGAGAGAGAGAGAGAGATAATATATATATATATATATATATATATATATATATATATATATATATATATATATATATATATATATATATATATATATATATATATATATATATATTCAGTGGTGTCCCACAGGGTTCTGTCCTATCTCCCACTCTTTTTCTGTTGTTCATTGATGATCTTCTTTCCAAAACGAACTGTCCTATACATTCCTACCCCGATGATTCCACTCTGCATTACTCAACTTCTTTTAATAGAAGACCCACCCTACAGGAACTTAACGACTCAAGGCTGGAGGCTGCAGAACGCTTAGCCTCAGACCTTACTATTATTTCCGATTGGGGCAAGAGGAACCTGGTGTCTTTCAACGCCTCGAAAACACAGTTTCTCCACCTATCCACTCGACACAATCTTCCAAACAACTATCCCCTATTCTTTGACAACACCCAGCTATCACCTTCCTCAACACTAAACATCCTCGGTCTATCCTTAACTCAAAATCTCAACTGGAAACTTCATAGCTCATCTCTTACTAAATCAGCTTCCTCGAGGCTGGGCGTTCTGTACCGTCTCCGCCAGTTCTTCTCCCCTGCACAGTTGCTGTCCATATACAGGGGCCTTGTCCGCCCTCGTATGGAGTATGCATCTCATGTGTGGGGGGGCTCCACTCACACAGCTCTTCTGGACAGAGTGGAGGCTAAGGCTCTTCGTCTCATCAGCTCTCCTCCTCATACTGATAGTCTTCTACCTCTTAAATTCCGCCGCAATGTTGCCTCTCTTTCTATCTTCTATCGATATTTCCACGCTGACTGCTCTTCTGAACTTGCTAACTGCATGCCTCCCCCCCTCCCGCGGCCCCGCTGCACTCGCCTTTCTGCTCATGCTCATCCCTATACTGTCCAAACCCATTACGTAAGAGTTAACCAGCATCTTCACTCTTTCATCCCTCACGCTGGTAAACTCTGGAACAATCATCCTTCATCTGTATTTCCTCCTGCCTATGACTTGAACTCTTTCAAGAGGATGGTATCAGGACACCTCTCCTCCCGAAATTGACCTTGCTTTCGGCCATCTCTTTTGTTTCTTTTTTAGGAGCAGCGAGTAGCGGGCTTTTTTTTTTTATTATTGTTCTCTTTTTTTGTATGCCCTTGAGCTGCCTCCTTTGTTGTAAAAAAAAAAATATATATATATATATATATATATATATATATATATATATATATATATATATATATATATATATATATATATATATATATATATATATATATATATATATATATATATATATATATATATATACCTCACTCCTGAATCTCTCTCTCTCTCTCTCTCTCTCTCTCTCTCTCTCTCTCTCTCACACACACACACACACACACACACACACACACACAAACACTGATAGACACAGAGAGACAGACGGACAGACAGACAGACAGTAACACACACACACACACACACACACACACACACACACACACACACACACACACACAAGCTCTTTATCTGCCCTTCCGTCCGTCTCTCTCTCTCTCTCTCTCTCTCTCTCTCTCTCTCTCTCTCTCTCTCTCTCTCTCTCTCTCTCTCTCTCTCTCTCTCTCTCTCATTTTACATTTATTTCAGAGTATCTACATTAAAACCTCCATCTTTCCGTCCTCGGCAATCCTCTCTCTCCCTTCCCGACACACCCAACCATCAGCATCGCTCATTATGCTAATCCTCGCTTAATACTGTCACTCAGACCATGGAGATGTAAGATAGTTCTACCAGTGTGCGTGATTAATAGGTATCCGTACACTTAGCAGGTAGCATACCCTCTTTGTATTACCTCTACTAATGCACTCACTGGAACACACATTACAAATATGTTCGAAGTACTTATTTATTTATTCATTCTGTATTTTCTCATACGGTTCGAGCATAATTACACACACACACACACACACGGCCCGGTAGCTTAGGGGTAGAGTGTCTGGCTCGCAACCAGAAGGACTGGGGTTCGATTCCCCGGACGGGTGAAGATAAGTTGGGTTTATCTTCTTTCACGTGTAGCCCCTGTTCACCTAGCAGTGAGTAGGTACGCGACGTCAGGCAATGAGTTGTGACCTCGTTGTCGCGGTGTGTTGTGTGAGTGGTCTCAGTCCTACCCAAAGATCGGTACTATGAGCTCTGTGCTCTTCCGTAGGGGTACGGCTGGCTGTCTCGAGAGAGACTCGCAGCAGACCAAGAGGTGAATTACACACACACACACACACACACACACACACACGGAGCACCATTGATGGGGATTATCCTCGCTTAAGGCAGGAGGTTTGTTCAAGAGATTCCCCGACGAAGCAAACGTGATAATAACTTTAAACCTGAGCAGCAGTAGGAGCAGGGGGACGGGGGGAGGAGGAGGAGGTAGAGGCGGATAAGGAACATAAGGAGAGAGAATAATGAGGGAGAAGGAGGGAAGGAGGAGAGAGCACTAGAAGGAGGAAAAGGAGGAGCAAGAGGAGGACGACGACGAGAAGGAGGAGCATAGGAGGCGGTAGAACTAGTAGCAGCGGATTATTGTCGATGGTAATGGCCAGGCGGTCCACACAGCACGCCGGGCCCTCACGTTAATACCGAAGGTGACAATAAAGCCGATGAAGAGGGGTGGGAGGAGGAGCAGGAGCGGGAAGAAGAAGAGGAGGAGGAGGAGAAGGAGGAGGAGAAGGAAGAGGAGTAGGAGGAGGAGGGAGAGAGGGAAGCAAATAAATAAGGAAGGAAGACACTATTTGTGTAAGTGGGACCCAAAACTGCTTCGGATGTTAAGTGATATTTTGTGTTTAAAGGGAAGAAGACGCCGGAGGGGAGAGAGGGAGGTAGAGAGAGGGAGAGGGAGGGAAGATAGGAAGAGAGTTAACGTGATGCTGAGAAAACCAATGCGAGGTGAGGAGAAATAAAGGTAGGCGAGGGGAGGTGAACATAGGCAAATGGAAGCAAGACATCGCGGGTTGAAGCAGTGCGAGACAAGGGGAAACGAGGGGAATAATTGGAGATGAGGGGAGGCTGAGAGAGAGAGAGAGAGAGAGAGAGAGAGAGAGAGAGAGAGAGAGAGAGAGAGAGAGAGAGAGAGAGAATGTACATATAAGGAATGAGAAAGGCAACAAACATACACATATATATATATATATATATATATATATATATATATATATATATATATATATATATATATATATATATATATATATATATATAATCAGATACAATTGGGCAATCGATATAGACGAGCTGACACACAGACTTAGGGAAGAGACCGAAAGGGATACGAGTCACCTGACATTTTTAGTCCATTTCAATGTTATATTAGACACCAGCTGAAAGAACTGCCGTGAAACATACTGCTGGAATTTCTACCCGTGAAGGCTGGGCATCCATTTGTCCGTGATCCATGATCTGTGATCCGTGTCCGTGTCTGCGTCCGTATCCGCGTCACTGTGTCCGTGATGCATACATCCGTATGTCCGTAAAAACTACATACGAGTTCCATGTTTTGGCCAGTCACAGCGAGGCACCATGTCGTGGCGGCTGCGTCAATCACCTCAAGACCATGACCATTGCCTCCTAATGGCCGTGATAATCTTTCACAGACGCCATGAAAATGCCAAAAATGGTGGTGGATTAACCCCTTGACTGCAGATTTCCTACAAGAAGACATCACCAGGCTACAGGAATGGAACAAAAAGTGGCTGCTACAATTCAATGAAGTAAAATGTAAAGTCCTGCACCTTGGGAGGGGATATCCAGCACACCAATACCACATGGGAACACTCCACTCCACACTCCACACATTACACAGAGGCAGAGAAAGACCTAGGACTCTATTTTACCAGGCTACCAGTGATAGCGGACGGGTTAATGACATTCTTAAAAAGCGTAGCGAACATGGTGATATTTTGTGTTTAAAGGGAAGAAGACGCCGGAGGGGAGAGAGGGAGGTAGAGAGAGGGAGAGGGAGGGAAGATAGGGAGGAAGAGAGTTAACGTGATGCTGAGAAAACCAATGCTACCACTACTGATGGATTGACCTGGCATATTAAATAGCTGGGTTTTCTCTCATCTGTCCACTAAAGCCTCACTTGCATCTTGGCTGGTCATTTTGGAGTTATTAGGCCTGGGGGAAGCTGTATAATGAGTGTTTTTTTTGGGCAGCTATTTAATATGCCAAGTCACTCCAACATAGGGAGGTAGTGGTTGTATGCACCAAGTTCGCTACGCTTTTTTAGAATGTCATTATCCCGTCCGCTGTGATTGCTACAGATTTGGCTTTCACTGGTAGCCTGGTAACATAGAGTCCCAGGTCTTTCTCTGCCTCTGTGTAATGTGTGGCTTTTTTGGGTAGATCACATGCCACTTATAAGAGCTTCCGTGGTCAATGTCATCCGCGTCCGTGAAAATTCGGTCACTGCACGATTCCTCGCGGACATGGAACGGACACGGACCGGACACGGATACGGAACGGATTAATGGGTGTTTATTTACCTTTTCCCATATGTTCGATTTTTCACTGACACGAATACGGACGGGCAAAGTCTCTTCTCTCTCTCTCTCTCTCTCTCTCTCTCTCTCTCTCTCTCTCTCTCTCTCTCTCTCTCTCTCTCTCTCTCTCTCTCTCTCTCTCTACCAAGTCAAGCCATACGCAGCTTAGTGGGAGGAGACACGGCAGAGGCGTAGCTTATGCTTGACGTTGCTTGGAGCCAAACTAGAGAATGTAGAAACTGGGATTTAGAGAAAACGAAGAAAGGCGGACTAATTTAAATCAAGCACTTCAACATGTTCCCTCTCACACCCCACACCGCCGTTTGTAGGCATTGGAATTACAGTCATGCATAGCACCAAAAAAATGGCATATTTTTTCGTCAGTGGCTTGCCTGAATGCGCGGTGAAAGAAGACGAGAATGCACATCCAAAGTGCACACACGGCCGCAACTTTAGTCACCTGTGAACTGGCTTCAAGTGACGTCATCCCGCTGCTCCGCCCCAAACCGCCCCCTGCGCGTGCTGGTCGCAGTTTTGAAGGCGGAGTGACTTGACTTGGTATATATAGACTTTGCGGACGGGGACCCGGACACGGATAACGGAGCAAGGACAAACGGATGCCCAGGCTAGTCCCTTTTTCTGTACGTGACATTTACTAGTTTTTGAGTCCAACAACTAAACGGAGACACGCGTGGGAGAACATGTGACGCAGCAGCGGCCATTCTGAATGACAACTAAACGGCGACACGCGCGGGACACCACATGACGCAACAGTGGCTGGGCTTGTACAAGAAGGGCAGCATAACCCACAGCCAAGGGGGTCAGATAAGAAAAGTCCCTGAAGACGCTCAGCACAATACATGCAAGAAAAACACACATTTGCGTATTTCAATATATATTCACGAAAACTCATAAAATCTAGTAGCATGACAATGTTGTTTGAAAACAAAATTCATAACGGCAAAATAAATTAATATACATTGCCAATAGCCGGAAGTGTGTGGATATGTGTGTGTGTGTGTGTGTGTGTGTGTGTGTGTGTTCACCACGGCCTGTTCACGAGTTGGACTCGCAATCCCCAGCAAGAACACTCCCGACAAGAGCAAGGCTCATTATAATCGCCCTGTGTGTGTGCGTGTGTGTGTGTGTGTGTGTGTGTGGTCGTCTGCAGGCGCCATCAAGTTTGATGCATCTTTAAGTTTCAAGTTTCATCCAAAATAGCCTTCAAGTTTTGTATTTTCTAGATTTCAATTCCCTTTTCAGCGTGTGGTTTCCAACCTCGTTCGTTTCCCTCAGTTTCTCTCTCTCTCTCTCTCTCTCTCTCTCTCTCTCTCTCTCTCTCTCTCTCTCTCTCTCTCTCTCTCTCTCTCTCTCTCTCTCTCTCTCTCTCTTTTTTCCTTTCTTCTCCTTCTCTCTTCGCTTCTTTTTTTTACGATTCTTTGCCGCTCCGTTTCTCCGCCTCCCATTGTTTCTCTTTCTCCGTCTCTGCGTCCTCGATTCTTCTTCGTTTTCTTCTCTTCCTCTTCCTCCCCTTTGAGGCCTCGCTTCCTTCCCCTTCAGACGTCCCGGGGTTTGAGGGAATCGAGGGTACTGGGTGGAAAATTCCAGCCCATGGTCTTCCCCACCCAGACAAGGGGCCACTGCATATATTGATGAGAGGGGGACACGGTGGGAAAGGATAACTATGGAGATGGGAAGAGAAAGGAAGGAAGGCGGACGGGATCTTTCTTATTAAAGCATGAGGAAGGAAGGAAGGGAGGAAGGAAGACAGATGAAAGAAGCATAAAAGAAGGTTGAATGAAAGAGGGTCAGATATGTAAGCCATGATTACGGAGATGGGAGACGAGGGAACGTGGGAGCTGGGAAAAACATTGCTGGTGACGGAAGGGAAAGAAGTGAGGAGTCACGTGCGAGTGGGTGGAATAAATCTCATAAATGGAAGAGGAAGGGCGGGTGGAAGGAAGAGCCGAAAGAAGGACGGGAAAAGGAAGGAAGGAAGTATGAAAGAATAGAAGAGAATAAGGAAAGATGAAATAAATAAATAAAAGATACAAGAATGCAAGGGTTACAAAAATGCAAGCAATGACAACAATCATGGGAGGAAACTGAGGAAGTTGGGAGGAGCAATTTTGCAAGGTGTATGCACAGAAAGAAAAAAAAGTAAAGTGCAAGGAGGAGGAAGAGTACAAAGGAGTACAAAGGAAAAGCAAACAACAACAGACCTCTTGGTCCTAGCTAGGCTGTTTGTTGTTGCTACCATCTACTCTAATCTACGAGTCAGAGACACAGGACAGTAAAGGTGAAGGCTCCTCCCCTCCCACCACTCCTTCCAGCCGAGGCTGACAAGAAAAGGAAGAATACCATGTAGTATAAGAAAACTACAACGGAATTTTACATGGACAGAAGGAAGATCATACACGACAACTAGCTGACACTACTTTCTGTTAGACCGGAGCAAAATAGCGGATGTTCGGGTTAGCTTCTGTTTGTCTAGTCGTTTTTTGAACGTGCAAATAGTTTCGCTTTCGACGACGTTTTGAGGCAGACCATTCCATACATTGATGACACCGTTAAGAAGTGTTTTGATTCATTTGAGTTGAAACGCTTTCTCGTTATTTTGTATCCATTGTTTCTTGTTACACTTGATTGACTGTAAAATAATCATGAACATTAACGTTATCGAATCCCTTGAAAATTTTAAACACTTCTTTAAGGTCACCTCTTAGCCTGCGTTGTGATAAGCTGAATAAGTTAAGGTCTTTAAGTCTGTCTCCGTACGGTTTGTTTCGCATTCCAGGGATCATTTTCGTGGCCCGACGCAGCACCCTCTCGAGTTTATTAATATCCTTTATGTAATGCTGGGATCACACATCCGCGATTTCGCTCTGCGACGGTTGGCAATTTTGAAAATTTCCGAAATCGGCATATATGCTCGACATCGTAGCGACGTCCCTGCGATTAGTCGGAATAGTTGCGCGGTAAAGTTCGCACGACTTGCGGGTGCCGGCCCGTCGCGCGAACATTTTGAAATGTTCAAAAAGTTCGCAGAAAGTCTGCGATATTGTCCAAATAGCACGATTATTCGAACGGTTAAGCGAGAGACCATCGCTGTATGCGCTCGCACACACTCGTCAAACAAGGGTCGTGGTGTATGCGAGCGTATAATTATGCGAGCGACTTTGTACATCGTGCGTATGGCAGCGACGCTGCTTCGGAAAGCGAGATGGGAGCGAGCGAGCGGGAAGGTGTGAAAAACCATTGGCGAGCGACCACTCGCTCGAACTCACACTGTCCTGCCACACGCCACTACCCTGCCCGCCTGTAAAATAATAGCCTAATATTCATGAATTTATAATAATAGCATATTATTCCAAACTGCTAAATAATAGCTTGGTATTCATGAAAGGAAAATAATAGAATAATATTCCTAAATGGAAAATAATACCCTAGTTTTCATAAATGCAAAATAATAGAATATTATTCCTAACTGCTATATAATAGCCTAGTATTCATGAATACAAAATAATTTAATAGCATTCCTAAATGCAAAATAATAGCCTGGTTTAACAAAATGCAAAATTATAAGCTGGTGTACACAGTAAAAT
Organism: Eriocheir sinensis; assembly: GCF_024679095.1. Classification (NCBI taxonomy): domain Eukaryota; kingdom Metazoa; phylum Arthropoda; class Malacostraca; order Decapoda; family Varunidae; genus Eriocheir; species Eriocheir sinensis. Next base: position 130,721 of record NW_026111777.1, on the reverse strand, counting down.
TATTAGCAAGAGTACACAGTAAAATTATAATGTATTTCTCTTGACTATTTCATTAGCTTGTTAGCAAGTTATTACAGATTGTAAAACTCTTTCCACTTACAATTTATTACAGAAGTTGTAGATACGGTATAACATGCAGAAAACCTTACACCATACGAATAAAATCCAATATTCCTCAAAACAACTTACTTTGTTCCCAGGAGATCACGACCCCCAGGTTATGAACGGCTAAATTAGAAGCAATAAACAATAAAGCAATATCAGCGACAGCAAGGGAGGGTGGCACGGGCTACTACTTACTTAAAGCACTGGGTGTTCGTTACTAACCGACTATCAAATTTGAATCGACACAAGCAACTGGCGTTGCCAAATGGGGATTATTTTACCATATTGAAAACCTATAAGGTTGATCAGCCGAAATAATAACCTTATAGCGTTAGAGCGTCGGGATATGCAGAGTGCCAAGATTAATTTTTGGTTAGTGTGTGTGAGTGTGTATATATATATATATATATATATATATATATATATATATATATATATATATATATATATATATATATATATATATATATATATATATATATGTGGTGTGTGGGGGATGGAAGGTAGAGAGAGCACGATACAGCGTCGTACAGCGACGCGCCCTCGATGTTTTCTCGACCATGCGTGCGACGTCGAGCGTCGTCGAGCGGCTAGACGAGGGGCGGTCGCGCATAGTCGCCAGGCCCTGCGTTCATCGCGAACCGTCGCAACGGGTTTTATTTTAAAAATTGGGCTCTTCTGCGTACAGTCGCGCGCATTCACGCACGATTCACCTCGACGTCCCCTCGCCTGTCGCCCTCGTGTGCGTATAGGCGAGCGACCCTCCCTCGCCATGTTGCTTTCAGTTGAAACAGAGGCAAACTCGCAGAGACAATGGCGATGCTCCCAAGATTTCGTGCATTTTCAAAATCGCCAACCGTCGCAGAGCGAAATCGCAGATGTGTGATCCTAGCATAATAGGGAGACCAAAACTGAACGTAATATGCAAGATGTGGGCGAACTAACGAATTGTACAGTGTCAATATCACTTTTTTTTCTGATTTGTGTTCAAATGTACGACCAATAAATCCGATCAGTTTGTTGGCAGTTTTTACTACTTCTGTGCAATGTTGACTCTGTTTAGATCGTTCGAAATTATTACTCCAAGATAGTTTTCTTTGTTGGCTTCAGAGAGTTGCACTCCGTTAATTTGATAATGAATACGATCGTTGTTGATTCCGATATGCATAACCTTGCACTTTTCAATATTGAAATTCATTTGCCATGTTCGTGCCTAACTACTTAAACCTTCGAGATCATCTTGGAAGTGTTCTATATCCATTGTCGTAGTGACTCTGCTGGCTATTTTTGTGTCGTCTGCAAATTTCGATATGTTACACGATAGCCCCTCGTCAATGTCATTTACGTACACTTAAAACATAACAGGTCCCAACACTGACCCCTGTGGAACACCGCTTTTGACATCTCGCCAGTCAGATGATATACCATTCATAACAACTCTCTGTTTACGGTCGGTAAGCCAGTCTTTGAGCCACTTATGAATATTACCAGTTATTCCGTGAGCTTGCAATTTACTAAGGAAGCGGTTGTGAGGGACTTTGTCAAATGCTTTCTGAAAATCCAAATATACAATGTCTACTGATTGACTTTCACCGTACACATTAAATATGTAGTTGTAGAAATCGAGATGGTTAGTCAAACAGGAACGTTTGTTTCGAAAACCATGTTCCGAATCCTTGATTAGTCTGTTATCTTAAAAAAAAACTTTACCATTTTTTCGCGAATAATTGTCTCTGAAATTTTGCAGACGATTGATGTTAGACTGATCGGTCGATAATTACCTGGTTGCGACTTGTCGCCCTTTTTAAAGACAGGAGTTACGTTAGCGAGTTTCCATTCTAGTGGTACTTTTCCTGTGTTTAGCGACTTTGAGAATATGTTCAAGAGGGGCTTGCTGATCTGATGTTTTGACTCTTTAAGAATACGCGGGGATATTTTATCTGGGCCGGGCGATTTGTTTACTTAATATTATCGATAATTTGTACTATATCACTTTCTACAGTGTCGCTAATACTACTCAAGGATGTGTCATCAATATATCTAGGGGCTTCCGGTTGCCTTTCGGATAAGATTTCTTCTGCTAAAACGGAGTCAAAAATATCATTCAATATGTTAGCGATTTCTTTATCATCATTCGTGCATTCGCCATTTACAGTTGCTATTGGGCCAATACTGGGGTGAGAACTTTTTTATTTCTTACGTAGGCAAAAAATTCTTTAGGATTTGTTTTGCTGGTGCTTGCAATATGAAGCTCTAGGTTTTGAGACGAATGATTCTTGTTGTTTCTCGGCGTAATTTTTTGGAATTCAATTTTGTCTGTTTCATTATTTGTGATCAAGTATTTGCGACGCGCTCGATTTTTATTCTCAATTTGGTGTTTGAGTTGATTGTTTTACCACTTAGGCTTCCAGTTGGCTGTTGGTCGTCTTTTACGGAATGGTACGCATAAATTCACGAATCTACTTAAAGTTTCTGTGAATGTTTCCCAAGCTTCTTTTTTTATATCTGAGGCTGCAGAAATTTCGCTCCAGTCTGCATTCGCTAGTAAATCTCTTAGTTTGTCAAATTCCGCACGTCGGTAATCAAGTATTCTTTCTTCACTCGTTTTCATGTCCTCTTTGATTTTTATCTTAACGAAATCATTCGATGATCGCTGTCGCTGAATTATGTACCAACATTCAGATAATTAACTAGGCTTTCTTTAGTTGTAAGAACAAGATCGAGGATGTCATTTTCGGGAGTTGGTTTATGCACATGCTGATAGAGCGCACTTTCTAATAAGTTACTGTATATATGGTGACATGAGTGTATATATAATGTGTCTCCCCAACGCTTTACTGGTTAGTTAAAGTCTTCCATAATTACAGTTTCAAATTGACTGCATATGCTAGAAATTTGTTCGAACAGTTTTCTGTCTATTTGCATTGCTTGGTTTGGAGATCTATAAACAATGCCAATAGCTAATTTACTTGAACTGTTTTTAATTTCTACGAAAACGGTGTCTATATTATTCGTTATTTCTACTTTAATAGGAGGAGGAGGAGGAGGAGGAGGAGGAGGAGGAGGAGGAGGAGGTGTTGGAGGAGGAGGAGGAGAAGAAAACATGGAAACATGGACTAGCAGGCAGCAGAAAGCCTGTTGGCTCATTACAAGGCCGCTTGCTTTCAGTGATTTAATCAATCCGTTAGCCATTGGAGCGGCCTGCAGGGAAGGATTAAAGCAATTGTGTACCTACTCTTGGATACGTTCAGTTCACTCCCGATGCAGCAAACTGACTATCAATGCGTTTCTTAAGGGAGTTGATTGTCTCTGAGCTAACCACTTCTGCAGGAAGGGTGTTCCAGTGGCGAACAACTCTATTCGAGAAATAACTACTGCCGATGTCGGTATTGCATCGCTTTGCTTGAATTGTTTTTCCGTTGTTTCTTGTCCTCGGGTTAGTTTGTGACGTGAAGAGGTTGGAGTGATCAACATTGCTGAGCTCGTTCAGGTACTTAAAGACTTATATCATGTCTCCCCGCAGTCGTCTCTTTTCCAACGTGAAGAGGTTGAGTCGCTCGAGTCGCTCTTCATAGGGCTTCGTCCTCAGTGATGGTATCATCTTCGTGTCGCGGCGCTGTGCTCTCACAAGTAATTCAATGTCTTTCCTGTAATATGGAAAATATAATTGCAAGGGGTATTCCAGGTGGGGCCTTACCAGCAAATTATACAGGGATAACATAACTCCCGGCGTCTTGTACTGGAATTTCCCGAGCATTGTATTTGCTTTCTTACAGGCTGACTTGCAGTGTTTTGTTTGTTTCAAGTCACTGCTGATGGTGACCCCGAGGTCTCTCTGTTTTTGCACTACCTGTAGTGGTTCGCCACCCATGTGGTATGTGTGGTTGCTGTTTTTGGATCCGATATGCATTACTTTACATTTAGTAGTGTTGAAGGACATCTGCCATTTTTCTGAGCACTGAGTGATCTGGTCCAGGTCTCTCTCGATAATTTCGCAATCTGCTGTCGTGAGGGTCTTCCCACCCACCTTTTTGTCGTCGGCGAATTTTGAAAGAGTAGATTTTAATCCTAGCTCTAGATCGTTGATATATATATATATATATATATATATATATATATATATATATATATATATATATATATATATATATATATATATATATATATATAATGAAGAGTATGGGTCCCAGCACTGATACCTGTGGCACTCCACTTGGGACCGGGAGCCACTCGGAGGCCTGTCCGTTGAGTACAACACGTTGTTTTCTTCCAGTGAGCCAGTCTTTGATCCACGCTGTCAGATTGTCGCCTAACCCCGTCGACTTAAATTTCTTGAGGAGTCTTTCGTGTGGCACTTTGTCAAAGGCTTTTTGAAAGTCTAGATATATAACATCACTGGGGATATGATTATTCCAGTTTTCATAGATACCTTGGAAGAAATCCAGTAAGTTGGTTAAGCATGAGCGCTTATTCCTGAAACCGTGCTGAACATCGGAAATGATGTTGTCTTCAAGGAACTTAACGAGTTTGTCTCTGATGATCTTCTCGAGAATTTTTCCCGCCACTGTGGTCAAGCTTTTGTAGTTTGTAGTTTAAGGCCACGCCTTTGTCTCCCTTTTTGTAGTTCGGTGTTACGTTCGCTCGCTTCCAGTCTTCGGGAACTTTGTTTTGTTGTAGTGTCAGATTATAGATGGCGGTGAGTGGCTTGAGGATTTGCTGCGTAAGTTTATTGAGCAGCTTGGGTGACAATTCGTCGGGTCCGGTGGACTTGTTTGTCTCGAGTTTATCTAGGTACTTTTTCACATCCCGTTCGTCAATTGAGCCAATTTCTAGGGGTGTGATTCCCATCGGTGGGGTAGGGCTCTCGGGTACGGACTGGGTGTTCTCGACCGTGAACAAAGACGCGAAGTTTTTATTCAGGATTTCGACCATTTGTCTGCTGTCCTGGGTTAGTACGTCACTTTCATCTTTTAGGCCGGGGACCGATATTGCTTTTTGTCTTCTTTTTGGTTCTTATATACGTGAAAACCTTTTTCGGGTTGAACTTGGCTTCGCGTGCAATTTGCTTTTTATAGTTGCGTTTACGTTGTCGAATGAGAGTTTTGCAAGCTCTGAGGCTTTGATGGTACTGTTCGCGTGCCTCATTAGTGTTGTTTTCCTTTAACAAGTTGTATTTTCTCATCTTTAAATTAATCGCCCGTCGAACTTGGGTAGTAATCCATGGTGGGCTTTGGCATTATTTGTTCTCCTAGTCTTCACGGGAACAGTTGTTCTCTCTACCTCTAGGAGTTTGTTCTTGAAGCCGTTCCACGCGTCGTCCACAGGAGTGAAGTGTATGGGTTCCCAAGTTGTCTGGGGTAGCAACTCACGAGGGATATTAAAATTGGCTCTTTTGTAGTCTTGAATTTTGGACGTGTTTTCGGTGAGTTCATGGTCTGTTCTGATCTTAAAGCGAATTAGGCGATGGGCGCAACCACCTAGTTTTTCGCCGACTTGACATTTACGCGTGAGATCGGAATCACTCACGAGTAATAGGTCTAATAAATTATTTTCTCTTGTCGATTGGGTAACGATCTAGGTTAGAAAAGTGTCCTCTAACATTTCGAGCAATCTGTTACCCTCCTGATCTCCATTCATCGTGGTCCAGTCAATGTTTGAACAGTTAAAGTCCCCAATAATGACTGACTGTTTGTTTTGTATTATGGTGTGAATTTCCTCATACAGCGCTGCGTCGTCCGCTGCTTGTTGCTTTGGAGGTCTGTATACGGTTCCAATCGTTATTTTGTTGTGCTTGTTGGTTTCCAGTTCAACATATACGGTGTCATATTTCTCTGAGTCCTGTTTGGTTATTTTCACGGCCGAATATTTGTTCTTGACGTAGCATATAACACCTCCTCCTTTCTTGTGAAGTCTGTTTTTGTCGAAGCTCTCGTATCCCGGAATTGAGAATTCGGTGATTAGGTGGTCAGAGGTGGCCCATGTTTCGGTGATTGCAATCACGTCCGGTCTTTCCACGTCAATGTAGGCAAGTTACTCATCATTAGGTATTAAGCTTCGTGCGTTGGTGTAAAGGACATAAATGTCTTTCTTGACTTCAACGCTTCGAGGCACAGTAGTCTGGTGTCTGCGTGTGTTTTCTGTTGGAGGCCTTGGTGTATGATGGGCGGTCTCTACTGTTTAGTTGTTTATGGTACTTTGGTGCCTCTCCCGCGCTTGGAGTTTTTTTTAGTACAAAAGTACCTCATCGGAGGAGGAGGAGGAAGAGAAGGAGGGGAAGGAGAAGGAGAAGGAGGAGGAGGAGCATTTGGAGGAGGAGGAGGTGAAGGATTAGGAGGAAGAGGAGCAGGGTAAGGAGAAAAACTCTCATTCTGAATCGGGAGGTAAAACATAATAAATAAATTGAAGAAGTGAATTGATGAAGAAGGGAAGGAGAGAAGAACGGACAACGATTCAATTGCATGCATTAGTTAATGAATAAAGGAATGATAGAATATTGGATGAAACGGAGTTAAAGAGGAAAATAGATGACATAGGTGTGGCAGAAGGAATGAATGAATGGACGAAGAAGGAAGAATGGACGAAATGACGAAAGAAAAGCAGTATATACAGAAAGAGAAAGAGCTGAAGAAAGCAGGGAGATTAGTAATGGAATGAAAAGCGTAAGGAAATAAGAAAGTGAAATTACAGAAAGACGGAAAGGAGATAATCAAGGAAGAAAGGCAGGAAGGAAAGAATATAATCAAGGAAGAAGAAAGAAAGGAATGGAAAGAAATAATGAATGAAGAAGAACAGGATGCAGAAGGTGTGAGGAAGAGAGGGTGGGAAGCAGAGCAGCCAACAACGCCGATCTTTCGTTGGTAAAGCGGGTATTACACGGGAACAATTTTGGCGGAGCAAGGCCCATTCGGCAGCAAATGTTCCCCGACGGAAATTTTCTCGGGGACCGTGGGGTGGACTTGGGAGGACTAGTCAGGAGCTATGATTCGCCGGCTGGTTCTCATGCTCCTCCCATCTCCATGACGTCATCTGCCTCACACACTTCTCTCCTCTCTTCTCTTCTGAACTCTCTTCTCTCTCCTTACTTTTTTGTACTACTTTGAATTTTGATAGGTATCTTTATTGATAGTTTATTTATAGTAGTTTTTCTCTCTCTCTCTCTCTCTCTCTCTCTCTCTCTCTCTCTCTAATAAATATATATATATATATATATATATATATATATATATATATATATATATATATATATATATATATATATATATATATATATATATATATAGGGACTTTGCATTCATCTTATTTACTCCATGTTGGGTTCTAAGTCTTTTGCAATCAAATGCTTTCGATACACAAAACTACTCGTGAAAGCTTTATATTCATTCACCTTCTGCCTTTCCTGTTTTTAAAACTGTTTAACATTACATTTAAACCTTCAACCGTATTTGTATCAACTGAACAACTCGTAAATTAATCTCATTCATCCAGGTGAAGTGAGGAAGGGAGGGAGGAAGGGTGAGGTTAGTATTTATTGTAAACGCATTTTTGTTTCTCAGTGTAGAAATAACTATATTAAAAGATAATATGACTGACAGAAATTAATCAACATCTATTTCTACTTGTAAGTAGGTATACGGTCCCTGAAAGTCAAGATCAAGACCAATATTGCCTATCAAACGTATCATCCCCTTGCGATTAGTTTCATCAGCAGCTCCGCGAAAGTTGTCGCCCGAAAGTCTGGGTCCCGAGCAAAATCCTTCCCGTGTAACACCCGCTTAAGTCAGCAGGAAATCGTTGTTTGGTCAACAAGGGATTGAAACAGTCCATTGTGGTTGAACACTGGGATTCCATCACACCATCTCCCTTTATACCACTCTCTCAGCCTCTCCTTCTCCCCCTCTCCTTCTTTTCATCAATTACCCCTGACTTCTTACCCAATCCACCTGTCGCATTCCTTTTTTTTTCTTGTTTGTCTTCTTCCTCCTTTCTTGATTATTCCCCTTTTTCTATCTGCTTCTTTTATCCCCCTCACTGTCCCTCCTCCCTTCTCCTTCGCTTTACCATTTATCTCTAACTTCACTCCCCCCCCCCCAACTGTCTTATTCCTCCACGTATCCTCTTCCTTTTCCTTTTCTCGTTAATTTCCATCCTCTTCTTCTTCTTCCCCTCATCCTTTATCTATCATACTCATTCTCCCTACCCACGTTCTCCCGCTCCTTTTGGTCTATTTTACTCCATCTCCAATGCGTATCTACCCTTCTATCCACCGCTGCTGCTCCTCCTCCTGTGACCAAGAGGTAAATATAGATTAGGAGCAATGCGTGGGTGGGTTGAAGGGAAAAATATGAATCAACTCGAGTAAAGGAGCGGAACTGGCGTTGCTGAGGGGAAGGGAAGGAAAAATGGGAGGGTAAGGGACACGAAAATTATGGGAAAAAACGACGGTGAATAGGCGGCCTCCAGCAAAGGGAGGAACAAGAAGGAAGTTATTTTACCGCATCGACCTTCCTCCTCCTCCTCCTCCTCCTCTCTTCCTTCTTTATATTCTTCCTCTTTTTATATTTGTTCCTACTGTTGTTATTATGATATTCATTCATTCCCCTCCTCCTCCTCCTCCTCCTTCTACAATTAAGCAAGGTACCTAAAGACTGGAAAATGGCGAAAGTAACGTCGAAAAAAAAGGAGATAAGAGAGTTGCCCTAAACTACAGGTTTATTAGTTTAATATCAGTAGCAGGCAAAATCCTCGAAAAGATCGTTCCTGCTTAACGAATCTACTGGACTTCTTCCAATGTATATATGAACACTGTGATGTCATATATTTGAACTTCGAAAAGCCTTTGACAAGGTACGAAACGAGCGACTCCTAAAGAAACTAGTCATCGAGTGTAGGAAACAACCTGACTGCGTGGATAAGAGATTGGCTCACCCATAGAAAACAACGCGTGTTACTCAACGGGCAGGCTTCTGAGTGGCTTCCAGTTAATAGTGAAGTACCGCAAGGATCGGTGCTGGGACCCATTCTCTTTATCTTGTACATCAACGATTTAGAAACAGGATTAAACTCCTCCCTATCAAAGATTGCTGACGATGCCAAAGTGGGTGGAAGGGCCCTCACAACGACTGATTGCGAAACCATTCAAAGGGACCTTGACCATATCATTCAGGGGTCTGAAAAGTGGCAAATGTCATTCAACGTGGACGAATGTAAAATTATGCACTTTGGATCCAGAAATAGTGACCATATGTACAGCAGGCATGAGCAACCAATGCAGGTCGTGCAGGAAATATCGGATCTTGGAGTCACCATCAGCAGTGACCTGAAACATGCAAAGCAATGTAAAAAGGCATATAACAAGCCAATACTATGCTCGGGTTCATAGCGAGGAACTTCGAGTGTAAGACGCCAAAAGTAATGTTATCGTTGTATAACTCGATGGTAAGACCTCACCTAGAGTATGCGGTACAGTTCTGGTCACCTAGTCACAGCAAGGACATATAATTATTAGAGAGACTTCAGCGATGTGCTACGAAAATGATTCCACCACTGAGGGCTCAGCCGTATGAAGAATGACTCAAGCAACTCAACCTCTTTATGGTGGAAAAAGAGACGCTTACGAGGAAGCATGACACATGTGTTCAAGTACATGAACAAGTTCAGTAACGTCGAACACTCCAAGCTTTTTGAGCAAGAAACTAACTTAAGAGCTAGTAACAATGGTCCACATATTCAAATGAGTCGATGTAATACAGACATTGCTAGTAGTTTCTTCTCAAACCGAGTCATCCGCCATTGGAACAATCTTCCCTCAGAATTAGTAAATGCGAATACCATTAACTCCTTTAAAAATGGAATCTACCTTCATTTCTTTGAGACAGGAGTAAATTAAATACCGAAGTGCTTTCATCTGCTCTGCGGGCACCAAGTGACTATCGAGCAGATTAAATTACCAGAGCAGTCAACCTCATAATGAGCCAATAAGCTTTCTGTTGACTACATTTCCCTGTTTTCATGTTTCCTCCCCTTCCTGCAGGAGTGGTTAGTGCGGAAACGATCAACTCCTTTACGAATCGCATTGATCGTCACTTTGCTGCGTCAAGAGTGAGCTAAACGTATCCAAGAGTACGTACTGAAGTGTTTTGATCTTTTTGCAGGTCACTATAGTGGCTGACGGACTGATTAAATCACTAAAAGCAGGCAGCCGCGTAATGAGCCAACATTTCTGCTGTCTGCTCGCCCATGTTTTCCATGTTTCCTCCTCCTCCTCCTCCTCCTTCTCCATTTATTCCCTCTTCCCGTCGTTTCTCTTGGCCAAGGTTAGGCAATCTTTATTCATGAATGCAGAGGTCGCATTCTTATGCATGCATGTACAAATACACACACATACATACATAATACACGCATATACATACACAAAATTAATGCTTGGCTCTGTAAACGCAGGCACACCAATATTAAAGGAAAGACAATACGAGAAAGCAAAAAATAAGGAAATATTAGTTAAAGGAAAATACAAAGGACAAAAAATGAAACATGGCGAGGCACGGGATGCATAAAGAAAGGAGGAGGAGAAGGAAGAGGAGGAACAGGAGGAGGATGAATACATAGGAATACATAGGAAGAACAGACACCAGAAGACCTGTCGATCTATGGCGAGGGTGTCTATTTACTACCGCTACTACTAGTAATCTACGTGTGGTAGGACAGGACAGAGGTGTGGTAGGACAGGACAGAAAATGGTAGGACAGGACAGAGGAGGAGGAGGAGGAGTAGCTTAGATAGAAAATGAAAATGAAGGTTTGGTTAAGAAAAAAAAGGAGAGAGTTTACGAAGAATAAGGCAGGGATTGAGGAGAAAAGGAGGAAGGGAACAAACAGGGAAAGAACGAGAAATAGAGGGAAGAGGAAGATAAGGAAAGAGGAGGAGAAAAAGGAGGAGGAACGATAAAAAGAGGAGGAGGAGGAAGAGGTAAATGACTAGGAGATGAGGAGGCCAGGCACCACACCCGTGATTCATTTGAAGGCAGCAACAAGGACACCAAAAGGATATCAAGGACACACACTAGTCCTGCGACCATCCGAGGGACGCAACAGGACTCTCCTCGGCTACTATATCTTCGTGGGCAATGGTTCCCAACCTTTTTTCTCCAGTTCCCTATATTCCAATCACTTTTTCACCTGTGGACCCCTTCACCGAAACAGGTTAAGCAGGCCACTCATGACCATCCCAGGGGGCAAATTTGTCAAGTGGGCCGTGACTACGATTCCCGTGGTACCGTTAGATAATGTAGGGCAATTCTAGCATTTAAGTTTTCAGTTTTAAGGAATGTTTACAGTAGTATGAATGTTATTCAGAGCCGCATGTCTCTTAATTCCAATAAAATATATCTAAAAATAATTAGAATATCTATGAACCCCTTGAAATTCTTCCATGGACCCCTTGGTGTGGATAGACACCTAGTTGGGAACCACTGTTCTAGGGGGCGTTTATAAGCGTCCTTTATCCCTCAGTACCTCCTCTTCTCTCTCTCTCTCTCTCTCTCTCTCTCTCTCTCTCTCTCTCTCTCTCTCTCTCTCTCTCTCTCTCTCTCTCTCTCTCTCTCTCTCTCTCTCTCTCTCTGTGCCCATGATTTATTTGAATATTTACATACACATGAACTGTAATATATGCTATCAGGCCAGCCAGGCTGTGCTTGCTTGCGTGTGTGTGTGTGTGTGTGTGTGTGTGTGTGTGTGTGTGTGTGTGTGTGTGTGTGTGTGTGTGTGTGTGTGTGTGTGTGTGTACCTACTTTATTATGCAATTCTCGTTGGTTTCTCGTACCGGAAAATGTTACATAACTTTTCCTTGGGGGAGGAATTTTAAGCGAGTACACACACACACACACACACACACACACACACACACACGGACGGACGGACACACCGCCGCGCCGCCTGGAGCAGCGCCCAGGTAAGGTGAACAAGAAAAAAAGGATAAGGAACACAGGAATAAATAGCGAGATTAAACCCAGACGCGCGAAGGCTGAGGCGGCGGCGGAGGGTATTATAACTAAGGAAAAGGGAAGAGGGTAGGAGGAAGAGCAGAGGAAGACCCTGCTCGCAACTGTCCGAACTTTGCTCGAGAGGTCTCTGATTAGCCCGTGAGCCAGCGCGCCCGTGATTGGTCCGTCGCTTCACCCCCCCCCCCCCTCCCCGCCCCCTGCCTCCTCTTCTACCCCCTTATGATGCCCCACCAAGCTAATGAATAATTAATACAATAATAAGATACTTGACTTCTATACATGTCCTCCACGTTGCACGATTTGGTTTTCACATTTTCATATTATGTATTGGGAGATTCATTTAATTTGGGGAACCTGTCTCCCACTGTAAGGAATTAATTAATACTAAGCCAAGAGGTGACCACAAACAAGACACTCCCAAACCAGTCGGTTTCTTGTTTTCGCCTCATCCCTCTGTTATAATCCATCCCATTATGATTTGTGCAAGCGCGGGCTTCGCTATTTAATCCATTTCATTAAATGCACTGTCTTTTAATACCTTATACTAAGCTTACCTTTGATCTTATGATTGTCATTCTGTCTCTTCAGTTTTTCTTTGATTCAAGGTCAGGTTTTTGGGATACTCTCCGTCAATAGTAGCTGAGCTACGGGATCCATGTTAGCCTCGAATTTGGCCATTATTTCATGAAAACTGCCTCGGAGTCCCCGCCTGGGGGGGGGGGGTCATAAATTCCCCCAGGGAGGACTCCGATTCTGGCTGCCGACTTGAGAGGGGTCCTGATAACTCCTCGAACCTCCTCCTTACCAATGTCTGCAACATTCGCTGTCTTAGCTTTAATTTCCATTCTGTGGAACACCATCTCTCCTCCTCTAAACCTCACCTTCTCTTCCTCACCGAAACACAGGTTTATGAGGCTCCTGACAGCAATCTCTACTCTGTTCCCTCCTACTATCTCTATCCTAAATTTCAATCCAGAGCTGAATGTTGCGCCTACGTGCGCAACGACATCACTTGCTCTCGTGCCCACGACCTTGACTCTTCAGAATTTTCCACCATCTGGCTAAGACTTCATTGTCATTCTATTACTAAATACATATGTGCCGTTTATCTCTCACCTAACTCTACTGACTATGTATAATTCTTTGACTATTTGAACTCTAAAGTGGAGCACATCTTGACTCACTCTTCCTTCGCTGAAATCTCCATCTTGGGAGATTTCAATGTTCACCACCAGCTTTGGCTTTCATCCTCTTTCACTGACCAGCCTGGTGAACACGCCTACAACTTTGCTCTCCTCAATAACCTAGAACAGTTGGTTCAGCACCCTACTCATATTTCCGACCGTCTTGGAGACAGGCACAACATTCTAGACCTCTTCCTTACCTCTAATCCTTCTGCTTACTCTGTTAAACTGTTCTCTCCGTTGGGCTTCTCCGATCACAACCTTTTTCTGTTTCCTGTCCAATCGCTCCTGTTCATCCTCTGGACCCACCGTCTGGCATTTTGCCTCAGCTCGGTGGGACGACCTGAGGATGTACTTTTTCCGATTTCCCGTGGAATGATTACTGCTTCCAGGAGAGAGACCCCTCTCTGTGTGCCCAACGCATCACAGAGGTGATTGTCTCTGGAATGGAGGCATACATTCGACGTTCTTTCTCTACTCCTCATGCTAAAAAGCCTTGGTTTAATCATGTTTGTTCTCGTGCTGTTCAGATAGAGAGGCAGCTCACAAAAGGTTCCAGAGCCTTCGCACTCCTTCTAACCATGAACATAACATTTCAGCCCGGAATCGTGCCAAATCTATTATCCGACTTACCAAAACCTCTTTCATCAATAGAAAATGTCAACACCTTGCTTCTTCTAATTCTTCCCGTGACTTCTGGCACCTAGCCAAAAATGTCTCCACCAATTTCACTTCTTCCTCTTTCCCTCCTATCCTTAACCCTGACGGGAGTACTGCCGTCTCATCTATCTCTAAAACTGAACTCTTCGTTCAAATTTTCTGTAAGAACTCCACCCTGGACGATTCTGGGCATATTCCTCCTACTCATGCCCCCTCTGACTCTTTCATGCCTGTTATTAAGATTCTTAAGAATAATGTCTTCTATGCCCTCTCTGGCCTCAACTTTCAGAAGGCTTATGGACCTGATGGAGTGCCTCCTATTGTCATTAAAAACTGTGCTTCCGTGCTGACACCCTGCCTGTTCAAACTCTTTCGTCTCTGCCTATCAACATCTACTTTTTCTTCCTGCTGGAAGTATGCCTTTGTACAGCCTGTGCCTAAGAAGGGTGACCGTTCCAATCCCTCAAACTTCCGCCCTATAGCTTTACTTTCCTGTCGATCTAAAGCTTTTGAATCAATCCTTAACAGGAAGATTCAAAAGCACCTTTCCACTTCTAACCTTCTATCTGATCGCCAGTATGGGTTCCGCAAGGGGCGTTCTACTTGCGATCTGCTTGCTCTCTTAACTGAGTCTTGGTCATCCTCTCAGCCGTTTCGGTGAAACTTTCTCAGTTGCGCTAGACATATCGAAAGCCTTCGATAGAGTCTGGCACAAGTCTTTGCTTTCTAAACTGCCCTCTTTCGGATTCTATCTTTCTCTCTGTTCCTTTATCTCCAGTTTCCTTTCCAGCCGTTCTATCTCTGCGGTGGTAGACGGTCACTGTTCTTCCCCTAAACCTATCAACAGTGGTGTTCCACAGGGCTCTGTCCTATCACCCACTCTCTTCCTGTTATTCATCAATAACCTTCTTTCCATAACAAACTCTCCTGTCCACTCACACGCCGACGACTCCACTCTGCATTATTAAACTTCTTTCAAAAGAAGGCCATCCCAACAGGAAGTACACGACTCCAGACTGGAAGCTGCAGAACGCTTGACTTCAGACCTAGCTGTCATTTCCGATTGGGGCAGAAGGAGCCTTGTGTCCTTCAGTGCCTCAAAAACTCAATTTCTCCACCTATCAACTCGACACAATCTTCCAAACACCTGTCCCCTATTCTTCGACAACACTCACTCACATCCGACCTCTGCTGAGAGAAGGACGTGACCTCGCCCCGCTGCGCTCCACAACCTCGCTTGACCGAGCTTCACACCTTGTCAGCCCTGTGTTTTCGTCGTGCTCTTGGGATTGCGTTTGCTTTCACGTGCGTTTGTGTGTTCTCGCTTGTGGACTTTGTGTGTTGCCTGTGATTTCCCGACACGTGTTTGGTGTGTGTTCGCTTGTGGTTTCTGCGAGTGTGTCTGCCTGTGGTTGCCTCTGTGATTTGTGTTTCCGGTGTTTTTGCGTGTGATCTGGCTGTTTCCGGGTGTTCTGCGTGGGTTTCAGAGTGATTCAAGTGTGTTGTGTTTCCGGTGTTTTTGCGTGTGATTTGGCTGCTTATAAGTGTACTGTGTGATTTTCAGAGTGTTTTGAGTGTGCTGTTTTGTTTCCGGTGTTTTTGCGTGTGATTTGGCTGTTTTCGAGTGTTCTGCGTGGGTTTCAGAGTGTTTCGAGTGTGTTGTGTTTCCAGTGCTTTTGTGTGTGATTTGGTTGTTTCAGAGTGCTGTGCGTGAGTTTCAGAGTGTTTTGAGTGTGCTGTTGTGTTTCCGGTGTTTTTGCGAGTGACTTGAGGGTGTTTAGTCGTGCTTGTGCATGGGTTTCTGAGTGTTTCGTGTGTTCCGAGTGTGTTGTTGTGTTCCCGAGTGTTTCACGCGTGATTTGGGTGTGTCGACAACTCACCCTTTGAATTCCCTGAGGATTCAATCTGCTCCTCCTCACTACACCATCTTTAAATCCCCTAGAGGATTAACACTTCCTACACCCCTTTCCCTCACCTCACCTAAGCCCGCCCTCCCTCGCTCACCTCACATCCCTTTGGCTCCTCCTCATCCCCTAGAGGATTAGCCCTTCCCACTCCTCCCTCACCTCCACATATTTCGAAGCCCTCCCCCCCTCACTCACCTTACCTCACATCCTATTTACCCATCCCTTCACCCACCTTACCGCGCCTCTTTCTTAACCCTTCTTGTTCTCACACACCTCACTCACCTCACATCCCTTCCTACTCCTCCTCTCTCCCACTTACCTCCTTTTCAAAACTCCCTCTCACTCACCTCACCTATTTCCTAACCCTCCTTGATCTCACACACCTCACTCACCGCCTCTTTACTCACCTCACATCCCTTCCTACTCCTCCTCTCTCTCACTTTTCCTCCATTACTAAACTACCTCTCACACACCTCATCCCCTTTCCTAATCCGCTTCACTCTGTGTTTTTGTCTCTTTCAATTCAGCTAAGATGGCGCCTAAGAAGTGCAGTACTTGTAACGGTAGCTTCTCAGCTCACTTTTTTACAGGGCGTTCTGCTGTCTGTCGACTGTGTCTCTCCAGGCAGCATCTCGAGACCAGACTGCAGGAGCAGGAAGAGAAGATGGAAGAAGGCCAGAATAAAATAATAGAGCTTTCTCTCACCAGGCAGCATCTCGAGACAAAACTGCAGGAGCAAGAAGAGAAGATGGAAGCAGGTCAGAATAAAATAACAGAGCTTTCTTGCACTGTTGCCTCCTTGCAGGAATTCATCCAGGCTAACGTTGCTGTGGTGCCAAACCCTTCTCCAACCGCCCCCTTGCCCTCAGCGGTACCGTCGACACCAGCGGACAACACCACGCAACGAGAGGATGCTAGTGGCACCGCCCATGATGGCTTCACCGTCGTGAATGGAGGAGCCAAACCAGCCAGACAAGCGATTTATCCTGTTCATTGCTTCAACAGGTTTGCCATTCTGGAGGAGGAGGACGAGCAGGAGAGCACCTTCCTGGTGGGTGACTCCATGATTCGCCAGCAGGTCGTTGAGTTCTGCGGCGGAGTTCCTCGTCGAAGACGGAACTATTGCTATCCTGGTGCTGGGATCGACGATATAACTGCTGCTCTTGAGGAGATCTCCCCCCAGGCTACTAATGATTCACTGTTTGTTATTTACACAGGTACGAACGACGTCACCACGACCCGGTCTGAGGAACTCCTGGAGAAGTACCGTAGGCTCATCCAGCAGTATAAGTCTAAATCCCCTAACATTTTGATTTCAGGAGTTCTACCACGGACTTGGGCGGAGAGCGACTTTTTCAGTAAGGCCTTCAGCCTACGTGTCATCCGAGAAAAAAACGAGTCACAGCCACGTCCCTCCACCCCGCCCGTGTAAATAGACGCCGTGCATCGCAACAAACCCGTAACCGTGATCCCGCAAGTACCACCACCTCTATTACCAAGCCTCTAGATAACTTAAAGTTTCAATGCGTGTAGCCTAAGAAACAAATTTGATGAACTGAGATGTCTTGCTCTAACAGAAAATTTTGACATAATTGCTATAACCGAAACATTTATCGACACCACAAATATTGATTTAAGTTCCGAATACAACATAGATGGCTATTTGCAACCCACTGACAAAACACCGGGAAACAGTAACGTTGAACATTTGTGCGTGCGAATAAACATTGCAAAAGTCAATTTAAATATATCTCTCACCTACAGACCTCCCGGGCAATCACTCGATGACGACCTTGAAATGTACAGCGTCTTAAGGCAGTCACTTAATAACAACGACTCACTGATATTAGGAGACTTTAACCTCCCCTATATCGACTGGGCGACACTGTCAGGTACAGAAGGCGAGTCACATAGAATGATCGAATTTCTAGAAGAAAATTATCGAAGCCAAATGGTTTCTGAGCCAACTCGATAAAATAATATACTCGACCTTGTTATAACGACCCAAGATAACCTAGTCAGTAGTGTCACGGTAGGAGAACACCTCGGTTCTTGCGATCATAAATTAGTGCGCGTCGACATTAGAGCTCAGTCATCAGTGATTGAAAATAAAGTAAAGGTGCGCAATTTCAAAAGAGCTAACTTCGTAGAAATCCGACAAAAACTAACAGAAATACAACTATCAGATGACGGCAACGTAGATGAAGCCTGGCTAAGCCTTAAAATCACTTACTCACTCAGCAGAACACATTCGTCCCCTTGTGCGAGAAGCGAATTAACACTAATAAAAGCCCACTGTGGTTTAATAGCGAAATTAAACAATATGTCAATGAGAGGAAATTGTTTTACAGGTTAAAGAAAGAACAAAACACGCCCGAAAACATTAGACTTTATAATGATGCCAGGCGACGAGTAAAAAGAGTAGTAAGTCAGGCAAAGCGTAGATATGAAGAAAATATTGCAGCCAACTGTAAAAATAATCCGAAATCTCTCTTCAGTTACATAAACAAGAGAAAAGCGATCAAAAGTGGTATTGGACCTTTAACAAACAGCGACGGTGCACTAGTGACTGACAGCCAACACATTGCAAACCTTTTAAACAATTACTTTTCCTCGGTGTTTAATACTAACAGTCTTCCTCTCGCTACCACCAACACCAGTATTATTGTAAATCTCGAGCATGCATTGCCTAATTTTGAAATAACAACCGATGAAGTCCTTAAAGCTCTCCATTCACTTAAAACAAATAAAAGTCCCGGACCCGACAAAGTATATCCTATACTGCTTAAAGAAACAAAGGGCGAAATACTCTCTTCCCTCACTACCGTATTCAATATGTCCTTGCGACAAGGCATCGTCCCTTCGGATTGGAAAAAGGCTAACGTGACACCGATTTTTAAGAAAGGAGACAAAAAAATACCAGGTAACTACCGACCCATTAGTCTAACTTCAATTGTAGGTAAGCTACTCGAGAGCATAATTAGAGACAAAATTGTGAGTTACCTTGAAAGCCACTCATTAATTGGGGATTCACAACATGGCTTCCGTAACAAAAGATCCTGCCTGTCAAACCTACTGACCTTTCATAACGATCTCTTCTCAATTTATGACGTAACAAAATCAGTGGACGTAGTCTATCTTGATTTCCAGAAAGCATTTGATAAAGTCCCACATCATGAATTACTTTATAAATTAAAGCAAACAGGCACTGACGGTCAAGTAAACCAATGGATCGTGAATTGGTTGAGCAACCGACAATAAAGAGTTGTGATTGACGGATTTAACTCAGAGTGGGCGCCGGTCACTAGTGGCGTCCCTCAGGGCTCGGTTCTTGGCCCAGTGCTCTTCATTATTTACATCAACGACGTGGATGTTGGACTCAATAATCGCATTAGTAAATTTGCAGACGACACAAAGATTGGTAACTCGGTTCTCACTGACGAAGACACGCAAAGCCTCCAAGAGGATTTGCACAAAATTTCAGCTTGGTCGGATAAATGGGAGATGCCCTTTAACGTAAACAAGTGCCAGGTCCTTCAAGTTGGAACAAAAAATAAGAAGTTCGATTACGACACACGCGGCGTTAAACTCACAAGCGTTCAATGCGTTAAGGACCTGGGGTTAAAATCGCGTCAAACCTCAAATTTTCACATCAATGCATCGATGCAGCAAATAAAGCGAACAGAATGTTGGGCTTCATTAAAAGAAACTTTTTATTCAAGAATAAAGATGTAATACTTCCGCTCTACAATAGTTCAGTCAGACCCCACTTGGAATATGCGGTACAGTTTTGGTATCCCCACCATGCAAAGGACAATGCTAAACTAGAAGGTGTTCAGCGTCGAGCAACAAAAAATGATCCCTTCCTTGCGCAACAAATCCTACGAAGAAAGGCTTTCCACCCTTAACATGTTCTCTCTTGAGAAACGTCGCCTCCGAGGAAAACTGATCGAATGTTTTAAAATACTTAATGGTTTCACGAATGTAGACAGAACAAAATTGTTTATGATCGATGACACTTTGCGAACGAGGAACATTGGCACAAAACTCAAATGTAGACAAGTAAATTCAGTCTGTACCAATTTTTTCTTCACCAACGTTGTAGTGCGAGAATGGAATAAGCTCCCACCATCAGTGGTCCAGTGTAACACGATTGACTCCTTTAAAAACAAGCTCGACCGTCACTCCCTTGAACTTAATATTAACCAGAGTAGAAAAGCAACGTTTTGGAGCCATCTGATTAATGTAAAACCACTTAGGTTTAAGGACAGACCACCTAGTCTGGACCATGGGGTCTGTGTGGTCTGATTTTCTATGTAAATCTATGTAAATCAGCTGTCACCTTCTTCAACACTAAATATCCTCGGTCTGTCCTTAACTCAAAATCTTAACTGGAAACTTCTTATCTCCTCTCTCGCTAAATCAGCTTCCTCGAGGTTGGGCGTTCTGTATTGTCTCCACCAGTTCTTCTCCCCCGCACAGTTGCTATCCATATACAGGGGACTAGGCCGCCCTCGTATGGAGTATGCATCTCACGTGTGGGGGGACTCCTCTCACACAGCTCTTCTGGACAGAGTAGAATCTAAGTCCCTTCGTCTCATCAGCTCTCCTCCTACTGAAAGTCTTCTACCTCTAAAATTCCGTCGCGATGTTGCCTCTCTTTCTATCTTCTATCGCTATTTTTACACTGACTGCTCTTCTGAACTTGCTAACTGCATGCCTCCCCCCCTCCCGCGACCCCGCTGCACACGACTTTCTTCTCATGCTCATCCCTTTACTGTCCAAACCCCTTATGCAAGAGTTAACCAGCATCTTCACTCTTTCATCCCTCACGCTGGTAAACTCTGGAACAATCTTCCTTCATCTGTATTTCCTCCTGCCTACGACTTGAACTCTTTGAAGAGGAGGGTATCAGGACACCTCTCCCCTCGAAATTGACCTCTCTTTCGGCCACCTCTTTTGATTATTTTTATAGGAGCAGCGAGTAGCGGGCTTTTTTATTATTGTTTCCTTTTTTTGTGCCCTTGAGCTGTCTCCTTTGTTGTAAAAAAAAATAAGATCAAAGGTAAGCTTCGTTTAAGGTGTTAAACGGCAGTGCAGTGAATGAAATGAACAAAATAGCAAAGCCTGCGTATGCAAAGATCAGGATGGGATGGACTATAACAGAGGGATGAGTCGTGTCGCCACAACAGGAAACAGACTGGTTTGAGAGTGGCTTGTTTGTGGCCACCTCCTGGCTTTATACTAATTAATTATTTACAGTGTGAGACAGGTTCCCCAAATTAACCCTCTTGGACACCGTAAGTTTCCAGTAAGTTTCTGTTCCACTCACCATGCATTTTTCAGGCCCGACCGGCCTTTTTTTGCCGCCGCGATACTCTACATTCCCGGACATATTTTACCCTCAAAGATATATCGTACCCCAATAAATTTGGTATCAATGGCTTCATAAAGACTTGTTCTAGAACATGCGCAAATAAAAATAGAGGAACATAAACAATACAAACTCGTTTCAAGTCTACATATAGATCATTGTAGACAATAAATCCTATGTACCAACTCTTCCCTAGCTAGCTAGCTAGCTAGCTCGAAATTTTGAGTGCCAATTTTTTTATCCGAATATATGTTTCGAAGCGGAATTTAGTGAGGATGTTTATGGTATCCTCAAAATCCTCAAACGCCTATTAGTTCTCGAGTTACATCAAGAAAACTGTATTTTTTTCGAGGTGACCGACCACTCCTCCATTCACTCCTCCTCCCTCCTCCTCATCACTTCTCCTCATCTACGCTCATAAGAAAGGTTGCCATATGTTACCATTAAGAAACTTATCCTAACATATGACGCTCCCAAATTTGACGCAATTTCATCGAAAACTTCTTTTTTTTATATATATAATTTTTTGACGTGTTTCGCGTCATCGTGCGCTAGGACCTTTTTACCTGGCTATATATACCAAGTCAAGTCATACGCAGGTTTGGGGGAGGAGACACGGCAGAGGCGTGGTTTATGCGTGACACTGCTTGGAGCCAAACTAGAGAATGTAGAAACAGGGATTTAGAGAAAACGAAGGAAGGCGGACTAATATAAATCAATCACTTCCACATGCCCTCCCTCACACCCCCACACCGCCGTTTGTAGGCGTTGGAATTACAGTCACTCAAGAGCACAATAAAAAAAGCATATTTTTTTTTTTCGTCAGTGGCTTGCCTGAATGCGCTGTGAAAGAAGGTAAGCATGCACATCCAAAGTGCACACACGGCCGCAACTTTAGTCACCCCTGAACTGGCGAGTATTTTTTTTTAGCATTAAGTGACGTCATCCCGCTGCTCCGCCCCCAAACCGCCCCCTGCGCGTACCGGTCGCAGTTTTGAAGCAGAGTGGCTTGACTTGGTATATAATAGTCTTAGCTTTTTACCCTTGATAACGCGAAACGCGTCATCGTGCGCGATAGAGTTAAATTAATCTCTCAATACATAATATGTGATTAATATGAAAACCAAATCGTGCAACGTGTAGGACAAGTATATAAGTTAAGTATCTTATTATTGTATGCTGGATGTTGCGCCTACGTGCGCAACGGCATCTCTTGCTCTCGTGCCCACGACCTTGACTCTACAGAATTATCCACCATCTGGCTAAGACTTCATTG
Organism: Eriocheir sinensis; assembly: GCF_024679095.1. Lineage (NCBI taxonomy): Eukaryota > Metazoa > Arthropoda > Malacostraca > Decapoda > Varunidae > Eriocheir > Eriocheir sinensis. Next base: position 108,217 of record NW_026111777.1, on the reverse strand, counting down.
TCATTCTATTACTAAATACATCTGTGCTGTTTATCTCTCACTTAACTCTAGTAATTATGTAAAATTGTTTGACTATTTGAACTCTAAAGTGTTCCCCACCAGCTTTGGCTTTCATCCTCTTTCACTGACCAACCTGGTGAACAAGCCTACAACTTTGCTTTCCTCAACGATCTAGAGCAGTTGGTTAAGCACCCTACACGTATTCCCGACCGTCTTGGAGACAGGCCCAACATACTGGACCTCTTCCTTTCCTCTAACTCTTCTGCTTACTCTGTCAAACTGTTCTCTCCGTTGGGCTCCTCAGTTCACAACCTTATTTCTGTACCCTGTCCTATCGCTCCTGTACATCCTCTGGACCCACCGAAGAGGCGATGCCTCGGGCATTTTGCTTCAGCTCGGTGGGACGACCTGAGGATGTACTTTTCCGATTTCCCGTGGAATTATTACAGCTTCCAGGAGCGAGACCCCTCTGTGTGTGCCCCGCGCATCACAGAGGTGATCGTCTCTGGAATGGAGGAATACATTTCACGTACTTTCTCTACTCCTCATGCTAAAAAGACTTGGTTTAATCACGCTTGTTCTCGTGCTGTCAAAGATAGAGAGGCAGCTCACAAAAGGTACCAGAGCCTTCGAACTCCCGCTAACCATGATCTTTACATTTCTGCCCGGAATCGTGTCAAATATATTCTTCGATTCATAGTAAATGTCAAAACCTTGTTTTTTTTTATAGTTCTTCCACAGACTGTTGGCACTTGGCCAAAAATATCTCCTCCAACTTCACTTCTTCATCTTTCCCTCCTCTCCTTAACCTGTACAGTGTCGTCTTTTGTCATAGATAGGGGTCATGCCAGGTTGCACTTTTCTCGTTTTTTATTTTTTTATTTGCCCCTTAAAATGTTTAAAAATACAAATTAGTATATATATATATATATATATATATATATATATATATATATATATATATATATATATATATATATATATATATATATATATATATATATATATATATATATATATATAAGGAACGGAAGCGCGGCTACCCTAGAGTGTTTGTCCTCTTATTTTCCTCCGTCTCAAAGCTAACCATGCCATACCAGGAAAGGGTAATTTATCTATAAAAAAAATTTAACCTATATTCTTTCCATTATAAACACTTCTTACAACCCTATAGCGTGAGTAATGTATAAGTACTTCTTTACATTACAAAAAAAAACCTAAAAAGTAAACAGTAATTGTAAGTATAAGAAAATGTTTGGATGCGCATCAAGCAACACCGCTCACTTCAAGGCCGTCTGTACTACGATCGTAGTTCTAAAAGCTCAACATAATACTATGATGCTTCCGACGATCAGTTTTCATTTCAGATTACTCTGAAGCGTAGCTTACAATTCCACATGCCTTAGTAATTATTGAATCAAGGAGTAATTATCGAGAAGAAAGTAACTTACCTCCTTATATAATGATTTTTGTAGGAATGCAGACAAATGTACAGAAAGATCCTTTAACATCCATTTAAAAATACGAAGACTTGTCAAATTATTCCTCTTTAATGTCAATGAACAATGTTACATACACAAACACAAATAAAGGGTGTATAAGCGCTCAAAAGAGCATGAGTATATATACGTACTAAACACTTCCCTAAGAGGTACGTATATGTACGTACTAAACATTGTATGGGTTAACCCCGCCGGCATCACCTCCGTTTAATCTATCTCTAAGGCTGAACTCTTCGCTCAAACTTTATGTAACAACTCCACTCTGGACGATTCTGGGCATATTCCTCCTCAACCCCCCTCTGACTCCTTTATGCCTGTTATTAAGATTCTTCAGAATGATGTTTTCTATGCCCTCTCTGGCCTCAATCCTCAGAAGGCTTATGGACCTGATGGAGTGCCTCCTTTTGTCCTAAAAAAACTGTGCCTCCGTGCTGACACTTTCCTGGTCAAACTCTTTCGCCTCTGCCAATCAACATCTATCTTTCCTTCCTGTTTGAAGTAAGCCTTCATACAGCCTGTGCCTAAGAAGGATGACCGGTCCAATCCCTCAAATTACCGCCCTATAGCTTTACCTTCTTCTCTATCTAAAACTTCTGAATCAATCCTTAACCGGAAGATTCAAAATCACCTTTCCACTTCTGAACTTCTGTCTGATCGCCAATATGGGTTCCGCAAGGGGCGTCACACTGGCGATCTTTTTGCTCTCTAAACTGACTCTTGGTAATCTTTTCTTACCCGTTTCGGTGAAACTTTCTCAGGCCCGCTAGACATATCGAAAGCTTTCGATAGAGTCTGGCACAACTCTTTGCTTTCCAAACTGCTCTCTTTCCGATTCTATCCCTCTCTCTGTTCCTTTATCTCCAGTTTCCTCTCCGGCCGTTCTCTCTCTGCTGAGGTAGACGGTCACTGTTCTTCCCCTAAACCTATCAATAGTGGTGTTCCACAGGGCTCTGTCCTATCACCCACTCTCTTCCTGTTATTAATCAACTATCTTCTTTCCATAACAAACTGCCCTATCCACTCATACGCTGATGACTCCACTCTGCATTATCCAACTTCTTTCAACAGAAGACCCTCTCAACAGGAATTACATGACTCCAAATTGGAGGCTGCAACTCGACACAATCTGTAGTACCAACACTACACGGAAAAAGCTTCCGACGGGGAAGGGAAGCGAGCGTTTGCTAATACCGGCAAACGGAAACACACTCTATAATAGACGCTTCGACGAAGAGATAAGAGATTGACTGATAATCCCGCCGTGTGGCTCTTCGTCTCATCAACTCCCCTCCTCTTACTGACAGTTTCTATGTCTTAAATTCAGCCGCCATTTTGCATCTATTTATATATTTTATCGATATTTTCATGCTGACTGTTCTTCTGAACTTGCTAACTGCATACCTCCCCCCTACCGCGGCCCCGTTGCACTCGACTTTCTACTCTAGCTCATACCTACACTGTCTAAATCCCTTATGCAAGAGTTAACCAGCATCTTCATTCTTTCATCCCCTTCATTGGTAAACTCTGGAACAGCATCCCTTTGTCTGTATTTCCTCCTGCCTATGACTTGACCTCTTCTAAAAGGAAATTATCGAGACACCCCTCCACTCAAAATTGACCTCTTTTTTGGCCACTCTTTACTACTCTCTCTTATAGGGGCAATGATTAGCGGGCTTTTTTTTCCCTTTCTCTTTTTTTTTGTGTCCTTGAGCTGC
>NW_026111777.1:75000-100000 GCF_024679095.1 Eriocheir sinensis | reverse complement strand
AAGAAAGATGGAGCCATTATGAACACTAGCCTGCACCATGATGGTGGGTGATGGTGGTTGAGATAGCGGGTGAGAGGTAAATGACTCTTTAGTGGTGGTGGCTTAGAGACGGAAGTAAGGAAGGAAAGAAGAAATAAGGAAGGAATGAGAGAGGGAAGGAAAAAGGGAACGAAAGAAGGAAGGAAGAAAAGAAGGAACTGAATGAGAGAGAGAAAGAAAGACGCAGAAAGAAGCAATAAAACGAATGAGAAAAAGTGTGGGAAGATTGAAGAGAGGTATGTATTGTGATAAAAACATCGAAGCAAACAGAAACACCCTAAATATTCGAATAAAACAAATATAACTGGAAGGCTGAATACGAAAACAAAGACAAAAGCAATATATGAAACAAATACAATAGAAAATAGACAGAAATAAAGGAAGATAGAAGAAGAAAAGGGACGAGGAGGAGGAGGAAGAGGAGGAGTAAAGAAATAACGTGCGGGTTAGACTGAAAAAAAAAATATGTGACAAGGAAGGTGAAGCGTTAGATAGACTCAACAGTTGAAAATAAGCGAAAGGAAAGGAACAAAGAAAATATGAGTACAAACATAATGAAAAGCAGAAGAGAGAGAGAGAGAGAGAGAGAGAGAGAGAGAGAGAGAGAGAGAGAGAGAGAGAGAGAGAGAGAGAGAGAGAGAGAGAGAGAGAGAGAGAGAGAGAGAGAGAGAGAGAGAGAGAGAGAGAATTTTACACGACGCAACGAATGGGAAATGTTTCATAGACTGTATACATACATTATTATTCGAGAATATATTGTATCGAGTTTTCTTGTTGCTGTCGTTGGTGTCGGCAGTGGTGGTAATCATGTGTTTATTCTTAGGAACGTGAGGAGACAGAACCATTCCAAGGCTTGAAAAGTGTGCCATTGTCGTGCAGCACACTACCGGGGCGCGCCACATTCCCCCCCTTGGTGACAGTCTTAAAAGTTCCACTGACTGAGGCTAGAGAGGCAAGCCGAGCCGTCCACACAAGCTTGTGTGTGTGTGTGTGTTGGGGGGGGGGGTAAGTCACACGAGTAAACTAAACCATTACACGAAGTATTTCTAAGTCATGAGACCCTTTTGCTCCAGGACAACACACTCCAACGTGCTCACACAGACACACGGTCTCCCTGCACCGCGTTCACCTAAGTGGCTGTGTTGTTTTACAAGGGAAAGCCTCTCCCACGACTTGGATTGCATGGAGGTCACAACCTCGACATATCTCAGCCTTTCCTGGTATCATCTATTTCTGCAAAAATACACGCCGGGGCGGGGAACAGCGGGCCGCTGTTTTCTCGGTGACGATTGTCTTCAAACAGCTCTACATTTTCAGGGCATTTGCATGATCAAAAAGCAGCAGCAATCGGCCGACCGACCGACGACTGAATTGTTGTTTTTGTTTTCATTGTTAGATGGAATTAGACCACGAAGTAAGGAGTGTGGGCCGCCACCGACGGCTGTGTGCCCACAAGAGTAAGGTCCATTATTATATATATATATATATATATATATATATATATATATATATATATATATATATATATATATATATATATATATATATATATATATATATATATATATATATATATATATATATATATATATATATTTTTTTTTTTTTTTTTTTTTGGCAGCAAGGGAGAGAGCTCAAGCGCAATAAAACAAAACAGCAACAAAAATGCCCGCTGGCGCTCCTCCAACAAAAGTAACCAGAATAAGAGGCGCCACTATAAAAATTGCCTCCGCCATGACGGGCTTGGGCCGACCACAAGGCCCCTGAAGAAAGCCTACCGGCGATATAGGCGAACACGTAAAAAAGAGAGAGAGAGAGAGAGAGAGAGAGAGAGAGAGAGAGAGAGAGAGAGAGAGAGAGAGAGAGAGAGACTGTTGCTTAAATTACAGGCTCACGGAGTAGAGGGTAAAGTTTTGAACTGGGTCAAGGCGTGGCTTAGCAATAGGAAGCAAAGAGTGCAAATCAATGGTAAAAGATCTGACTGGGGATGTGTTACGAGTGGGGTCCCACAAGGTTCGGTGGAGTGTAGTATGCTATTTCACTCTCAAATAATACAGTGCAACGCCGAATCTCCCAAATATCTGATGACATCAGAGAGCAGGTGATACAGGAAATCAAAAGAGCTGGATTATTCAGTATTCAACTCGATGAGTCCACTGACGTCCAGTCCTGCTCACAACTCCTGGCTTTTGTAAGGTATGTTCATGATGAGGATCTGAAGGAGGAATTCTTGTTTTGTGAGCCTCTTGAACAATCTACAAAAGGTGAAGATGTAATGCAGAAACTTACAGAATTCTTTGAATCTGAAGGTCTTGACTGGGGCAATCTTTGTGGGATATGCACAGACGGGGCTCCAGCCATGTTGGGTTCTCAGTCAGGTTTTGTTACAAGAGTTATACAAAAAGCACCAAATGCTATCCCTCTTCACTGCATGATCCACAGGCAAGCTCTTGCATCAAAAACGCTACCCTCAGAATTACAGGACACTCTATAATTGTATTCAAAGACAGTTAACTTTGTAAAAGGTAGTGCTCTTAACACACGCCTTTTCAAGAGACTCTGCCAAGATATGGATGCAGCTCATGAGACCCTCCTATTTCATACAGCAGTTCGCTGGCTATCAAAAGGAAATGTAGTTCAACGTGTATTTGAGCTCAGAGAAGAGATCAGCCTCTTTCTCAGAATACAGAACAAGCAAGATTTGCTGTCAGCATGGTCTGCAGATAGCTTCGAAATACGGCTAGCCTATCTTGTTGACATAGTTAGACAGTTGAACACACTGAACCTGGAACTCCAAGGGAAAGGAAGCTTGATAATCGATTTTGTGGACAAAATCAAAGCTTTCATTCGTAAGATGGAGAATTGGAGGCGCAAAGTTGGAATGGGAAACTTGGCAATGCTGGAGACAGTGTCAGAAATTGTAGAGAAGTGTGATGCTGCTACGCAGAACTTGATTACCCAACATCTTGAGGCCTTGGAAGGGGAGTTTAAAAGATACTTCCCAGATATCCAAAGCCTAACTTCTCGGCTAGTAAGGGCCCCCTTCACTGCTGCAGTGACATGCATTCCTGATGACAATGATGATGGCCAAACTGAGCTGTTGACACTTCAGGAGGATTCAGGAGCTAAGATGAAGTTTGAAACTGAATCTCTCACAGTATTTTGGTCATCAATGGCAGCTTCATACCCAAACTTATGTGACTTAGCTTTTCGCCACCTCCTACCATTTTCATCAACTTATTCCTGCGAGGCTGCATTCTCTCAACTACTCCACATTAAAACGAAATATCGCAACAGACTTGAAGTGAAGCATGACCTACGGTGTGCTTTAAGTGAAACAAACCAAGAATCAAGAAGCTTGTTGATAATCTGCAACATCACCCTTCACACTGAGTGGAATGGGGATTCAAAAGTGAAGGAAACATGAACGTGGCATGAACGTTCAGAAGCAAATGGTCTGGGAGGAGGTGGGTGTGTGGCCACTGAAGGCCATGGTTGTGGCAGTTAATTATGACTCCCTATGATAGCATTTCATTTCAGAATTACAAAGTTATCAGATTTGTAAGATTCAAAGATCAGATCACATTGCGTGGGATTAATACACTTTTTCAATCCAGTGGAATTTCTTTGTTTCTTATTTTTTTTGCTTATTGCTGAAACAGCTTTTCACAATAATGCAATTTTTAATTACTCTACATATGAATTTTTTAATGTGCATTATATTACTTCTTTAGTACCATTTCAATAATTATAGGAGATTCAGCAAAGGCAAAATACAAATTTCTTTATTAATAATTAATAAAAGAAAAAATAACAAATGGAATCAATAAAATTACAGGATTTGCTAGAGTGGTTTTTATATGGACCTAATGAGTGTAGGACTGTAGACAGTCACGGGTTATGGTTGTGGGGGGGGGGCATGGACAAGGATCATGTATGAAAAGTGGGTAACGACCAGAAAAAGTTTGGGAACCACTGTTCTAAGGCCACGTCTCCAGCGAGCAGGGCTTCGAGAACGGCACCCCGCAAGGGGGCGTCCTCAGCCCAACGCTTTTCAACGCCCTCATGGAAGCCCTTGCTAGGCTTCCGCTAGGACGCAACGTCACCCTTCTCAGCTACGCCGACGATCTCGCGTTAGTCGCCGTAGGTAGAGGCAACAGGCTCTCATGGGCACAGAAGGCCCTCGACTCAGTCACCGCTGCCTGCAGAGACCTAGGTCTCTCGGTTTCAGCCGGGAAGTCGAGGGCGATGTCGGTCCTCGGCCCGACGCCTGAGCAGAGCCTGAGGATACAGGGTGTACGACTCGAGTGGTGCACAGCGTACCAGTACCTTGGAGTGTGAATCGACCACAGGCTCACCTTCTCGAAGGAGGCTGAGTACCTGAAGAGTAGGATGAAGTGCCGGCTCACCGTGATGCGGAGGATGACGACCACTAGAGCGGGGGCGACGCACCGAGTCCTTAAACTGTATTACGTACAGGCCGTCCGTTCCCTTGCGGACTACGCGGCGGTGGCGATGGTGTCCCTCTCAGACAGCGTCGTGACTTCTCTCGAGAGGAGCCAGAACGACGCGCTGCGGCATATCCTCGGAGCGCCCAGGTGGACGAAGCTAGAGGCTCTGCGAGCCGAGGCTGAGCTCCCTCCCCTGATGCTCCGGATCGAACAGGTGGCAACCGCGTGGGCAGCCAAAACAGTCGTCAGACTGTCCGACACCCCTGCGAGACGGAGGTTACTAACCTCTCTAGCACAGGATGCCAGGATTTTCACCGGCAGGACGTGGGCACGAGGGTTAGCGAGAGCGACCCGACTCTCACTCCCGGACGTGGACCTGGCAGGAGGAGGACCGGACGAGAAGGCAGAGGGCTACGTCGACCCACCGCCATGGGCTGCGGATGTGGCTCGCTTCTACATGGAACCCCTGCATTTCAGCAAGCAGCAGTGCTCACGCGAGACCTTACTCGCCCACGCAAGAGGAACCCTTGCCCGCACATCTTCGGATGGGGCAAGTGTATACTACACGGACAGATCCGTCGACCGAGAGAGAGGCAGAACAGCGGCGGCCTTCGTGAGCGGCGAGGAGACACACGGTTGGCCGACCGGCGACCACTGCTCTACCCTTCAGGCAGAGCTAGTGGCTCTCCTGACAACGCTCCAGCACGCCCTACGCACCGACAACAAGGACATCAACGTTTACACTGACTCGATGACAGCACTTCAGACGCTCAGACGAGACAGGGTACGTGACAACATCAGACTGGTGACTATGACACTAGACACTCTGGCGCGCCTGCGACGCGACGAGCGAGCCGTGACGTTCGCCTGGATACCCAGTCACGTGGGTGTCCCGGGCAACGAGGCGGCGGATGCAGCAGCCAAGCAGGCGCTGGACCAGGACCGGATCGCGATCGAGGTCCCTGTTAGCTTACAACAGCTAAAACGCACAGCGAAGAGGACTTCAGGAAGGCGCGCGCTCGCGCTAGTGAAGGACGCTGAGGCAACCTCAGCCAGCCCTCACGCGATCCTCGCAGCCCTCGTGAGGAAGGGGATTCGAGGAAGACTGCTCGCCTGGCTCCAGGACTACCGCCAACACCGCCGGGCCGAGTCAGGTTCCAGGGCCACAGATCTTCCTACAGGGGATTCGAGAACGGGACCCCCCAGGTGGCGTCCTCAGCCCGTTTTTGTTCAACCTACTGATGGAGGATCTGGTGGCGCTGCCCTTCCGGGATGGCGCCGACCTCCTCAGCTACGCTGATGACCTCGCCCTCGTCGTCACCGGGCGAGGAAATAAGCTCACCCGTGCCCAAGAAGCCCTGGACCTCATCAGCGACAAGTGTGAGGAGCTGGGCCTCAAGATCTCCTCTGACAAGTCCCGAGCCATGGCCATCAAGGTCACCACGCCCGCCTGCCAGCTGCATGTCCAGGGAGTCGGGCTGGCATGGACAAAGTCCTACAAGTACTTCGTGGTGTGGCTTGACCAGCGGCTGTCCTTCACGGCCCAGGTCTCCTACCTGAGGGAAAGGACACAAGCCAGGCTCAACGTGATGCGGGCCATGACGCGGCCGAGCGCCGGCGCCACCTTCTCCGACCTCCGCCTGTACAACGTGCAGGCCGTGCGCTCCCTCGTCGACTACAGTGCTTCTGTCCTCGTAGCGCTGTCTCGTCCCCAGCAGGAACGCCTGGAGGTGTTGCAGAACAACGCCATGTGGACAATGCTGGGGGCGCCGAGGTGGTCCAGCGCCTGCGTTATGCAGAGCGAGGCCGGACTGGTGCCCCTAGCCAAGAGGGTGGAGCTTGTCATGGCCTGCCAGGTGGCTAGGTTCCTGCAGCGCGACGTGGAGGGAGTGGCCCACAGGAGGCTACGGCTGGTCATGCGGCAGGGCGTCGAGTGCCTTGGTGAGACCAGGTTGCTTGTCAACACCACCTTGGCCACCTGCCTCCTCACCCCCACAGGAAGCCTGATGTGGCTGGACCCTGACTGCCCCAGCCCCGCCTACACCCCCCCCTCCTCCGCTCCCCCCCCACCCCCCCACCCCGCCGTCTTCACCGCCACAGAGCTGCCCTTCAGCAAGGCGCTCTGCAACACCCTGGAGCTGCACCAGCACGCCCTCAGATCCGTCACCCAGGTCACCGAGCTGGACAGCGCTGTCCACTTCACTGATGGGTCGGTGGATCCGGAGAGCGAAAGGACTGGCGCCGCCTTCGTCACGGGTGGTCTGGAGAGGGCGTGGAGAACATCAGACCACTGCTCCACCCTCCAAACGGAGCACTGCGAGGGGCGCACCAGGCGCCCGCTGGTGCACTACATGCTGTCCTGCCCCGCCACCGCCCGCCTACGACAGGAGCCAGTGGACGGTGTCCCCCCTGCAGCAGGCGGCTTGCTGCGGAGAGGTGAAGCCAGGGCAGCCCACCTTATCCGCCACACCCCGACCAACGTGCTGCTAGAGGTGCTGCGCGCAGCTCCGCCACCTCGGCAGTTACGCGCCCAACCGGGCGACGAGCGAGAGACAGCAGAGGGCGGCACTAGCCACCGCCCCCACGCACCTCCAGCAAGGTACATATGCTGCCCCCCTGAACTGTTTCGGGTACAACCCCGACAACGGCGGGCTGACGCCCGCTTTGTGCATTTTGCAATATATTTATACTGTAACCATTTATAACATGCATATATTATTATTGTTTCTTGTACAATAAACCTTAAAAACAAACAATTTCCTCGTAAATGGAATCACCACAAGGTTCAAAATTGTATCTCTTAACCAACACAGCCGGCCTTAGCGGACCCATACGGCGTGTCCCTCGCGGTTACGTTTGCTGCGTAGGAAACGCACAAACAGCGATGTTTGGTTTCCGAAGTAGCGGCGTAGGCAGCCGCTGCACTATAACTACTACTACTACTACTGCTACAACTAATGTTGCTGCTGCTGCTGCTGCTACAACAGCTACGTCTAAATCACTTGCACAACCAATTAAACAACTACACCTATAGCTATAAGAATAATTGCTACTACTACTACTAATTCGGCAACAACTATTACTACTATTACCCGAACAACCATCACCGTTGCCATCACTTCTACACCCAAACCTCTCCGCCCTCACACCTGTCGCCCCGCCCAGCCTCGCCTTACCTGTAGATGGGCTCCTTGTTGCCGTTCCTGTACCACAGCACCACGTACACCATGTCTGACGCCTCGAAGTTACCCACCTCGCAGGGCAGCACCGCCTCGCGCCCCGCCACGGCCTCCACGCGCCGCCACACGCCTGCACGGGGAGGGAAAGAAGTAGTAACAAATGTACGGAAGTGGGGGTTGCCTCAGCGGGGGGGACTGGAAGTGGGGGTTGGGGGTATCAGCAGGGGTTACAGAAGCGGGGGTATCTAGACCCCCCTACCCCCCCCAAAATCTTTCGCTTTTTCACATGCCCTTCCCCCCCCCACCCCCACCCCCACCCCTCTCGGGCTAGCGTACGGAAGCGGGGGGGACTGGAAGTGGGGGTTGGGGGGGTCAGCGGAGGGTACTTGAAGAGTTAAGATATGATCGTGAGCTCGAATGACCACAAGATGATAATCACAGAAAAAGGTTAAAGACATTAGGTTAATGACCAGGCTGGAATATGTCCCGCGCACCTGTTCCCGGTGTCTTATCTTTCTTCCCATAGGCGCGCATACACACACACACACACACACACACACACACACACACACACACACACACACACACACACACACACACACACACACACACACACACACACACACACACACACACACACACACACACACACACACACACAAGTTAAGATCGAGATCTCGAATGACCCCAAGATTACAATCACGAAAAAAAGGTTAAAGACATTAGGTTAATGACCAAGCTGGAATATGTCCCGCGCACCTGTTCCCGGCGTCTTATCTTTTTTTCTGTCCCTCCTTTTTCCCATTGACGCGCATACACACACACACACACACACACACACACACACACACACACACACACACACACACACACACACACACACACATCTGGTCTTACGAGATAAAATCGCGGAAAAATGGATCGATAAGATATCCATGTATCTGAGGCCATGCCTATTGAAGTCTTAATGATTCAAGTCATTACAATAAACCTCAGGTTATTAAGGACTGACCCGAGGAACACACATGCTTGCGCGCACACGCACATACATACACACACACACACATACACACACACACTCACGTGCACACACACACACACACACACACACACACACACACACACACACACACACACACACACACACACACACACATCTGTTCATGCGAGATAAAAATCACGGAAAAAATGTTTCGATGACGATCGACGTGCCCGTCCCACCAGCAGACAACGGCAACAGTGCATCATATTTCAACAACAACACTGACCGTCTTCGCGAGGCAGTAGAGTCTGTATTCCAAGGCTGCCAGCAGGTTAGACCTCCTTCTTTTAAAGTGTACGTTGACATGCATCTGCGTTTAGTCAGAGAAGACCCCGACGATGGAGTTCAATATAGAGATATGTATATGAGAAGTCATATGCAGGTAATTAGCTATGACGATATAGATTCATATGTACGTGAACTATCCGAATATTTTGTTAATCGGTTTGAACATGACATGTCAGACGAAGAGGGCAGTGGATTTACGTTAGATGAAATAGTTAGCGTAAAATTTTCCTTCTCTCTTATAATGCTGCACAATAGTATTGGAGAGTATGTGCCCTATCCTAAGGGTGTTCCAGGGAAAACACAAGTTCTCAACCCTTCGGGACCCACTGACTGTGTTTTCCAAGTTCTAACAGCTTATCGCTATCTAAAGTCAAGAAATGTAGTTCCATCGGGCAGGCAATGGGAGAATGCTTGCTTGGCCTCTATTAATACGGGTAACATTCCAACCCCGGTATCCTGGGAAGACCTCGGTCGGCTTGAAAGATTAATCAACATAAGTATTCGCGTTTACTGTCTAGACAACGTTGAAGACAAAAAAGGCGAACTAACTCTAGTCAGAAAGGGGCTCAAAGATCAAGAAGTTGTTCATTGTCTGTTGTTGGGGAACAGACACCTAGCTCTTATCCAAGACTTTGACCTGTTTACCTGCCAACGTCGCGGGAAAAAAATGTTTTGCGATATCTGCCTGTGCGCCTGTGAAAACAAGACAACGCTTGCTGAACATGTGCTAATTTGCCCAACGATGATCACAAGACTAAGATTCCCACCCGCGGGTTCTACTGTGAAATTTATTAATCATGCTAAGGCATATGAGCCATCTTATTTAGCATTCTATGACTTTGAGAGTATTCTCGTAGAGCCTTCTTCGAATGTGTCTGGATGTGTAAAGAGACATCACTTTGCCATAGCGTATCCTTACATTATAGTGAATAAAAACAGAGAAACAGTACAAAGCGGATCCTATTGTGGAAGTAATGCTGTAAACCATTTTATTCATACAATGCAGTGTGCCTGGAAAAAGTTGAAATTTTCTAAAGGCTACAATAAAATCAACATGACCGATGAAGATACGGCACGTCACAATGAGCAAACTCACTGTCTTCTCTGTAAACAGTTTTTTTTTAAAGGTAAAGGAGTAAAACATCATGACCATGAAAAATCAGGAAACAATTACATAGGAGCTTATTGTAATAGATGCAACCTCCAAATGAAAAATCACAAATTGCAGCTCACTCTCATTGCACATAATGCTAATTACGACATGTCGTTAATCCTGCGTGAATTAACGATACCTGACTTGAAAATCAAACTAAGACCAAAACGTTCAGTTCACAAATACCATGAAGTCATCATAAATGACTTGAGATTTATTGACTCGTATGCCTTTATGTCTGGTTCACTCGCAGCTTTAGCGAACCAATTCATCAGTAATGGGAACGAACCCATATGCACACAACAGATGTTGAAAGATGTGCCAGCACCTGCGTTGCCATTATTGATCAAGGGTAAGCAGGTGTTTTGTTATGACTATATGGATTCGATGGAACGACTTTCTGAGATACGTCTTCCATCCCGCGAAGATTTTTTCAATTCGCTTCAAGAAGCAGAACTTTCCGAAAGTGATTATAAACATGCCCAGAATGTTTGGAAAGTAGCTGGGTGTCAGAGCCTGAAGGACTATTTGTTGCTTTATGTAAAAGTGGATGTTGGCCTTCTATGTGATGTCTTCCTAGAGTGGCGAGGTATTTTGAAAACCCAGTGGAGGTTGGATATTGTAAATTATGTTAGCCTGCCAGGATTTGCCTATGACTCCTTTCTGCTAAAAACACAGCAGGAATTAGAGGTGCTTAGTAGCCCAGACATATATCATTGCATTCAAACAAATGTGCGTGGGGGCTACACAAGTGTTGTGCGTCGTTTTGTACGCGCCAATAACATCTACACGAACCCTCAGTTTAATCCAAAACATGATAGAAGCACTTTCCTTTCATATCTTGACTTCAACAGTCTTTATCCCACTGTAATGCAAGAGAAGTTGCCATGTGGGGATATGAGAAAACTAGATGTGACAGAAATGCAGTCGTTTTTGAGCGGGGGCTTGTTCAATCAAGCAACCGATGGCGATTTTGGATATCTCATTCTGTGCGATACTGAGGTTGTCTCACTTGAAGTCGTTGAGAAAACGGATGACCTCCCACTGATCATCAGAAGACACAATATCACCAACAGAGATATATCGTCAGTCACACGCGAATGGTATGAAGAAGAAAACCGTCCAGCACCGTGTAAGAACATAAAACTGATTGGAACACATGCTGCTCAGGAGAAAATGCTATTTGCTCTGCCCCTCCTTAAACTACTTATTCAACTAGGCCTGGTTGTTAAAAAAGTGCATGCTATTTATACATTTAAGCAAAGGCACTTTCTTGCGGACTTCATTCAGGATAACATAGAAGCCCGCAAAAGTGCTACTTGCCCTATCAAGAAAAATGCAATCAAGTGTATTTCAAACAGCTTTTTTGGTCGATTCCTAATGAACGTGGCCAAATATAGTGAAGACATAGATATTGTCACCAACCGCGAAAAGTTTTTGAAGCTGGCCCGAAGTCCTTACTTTAAACGCGTTGTACCTCTCAATGATGGTCATGTAGTTGTAACTCGCCATAGGAAATATTCACGGGTGAATCATCCAAACTACATTGGCTACTACATCCTAGAGCTGTCCAAGCTGCGACTATATGATTTCTATTACAATGTGTTGAAGGCTCATTACGGAGATCGGGCGAAACTAGTGTATTGCGACACTGATTCCTTAATAACAGAAATTGAAACTCCTGATCTATTAACAGAGTACTCGCAGGAACCCTTCAAAAGCTATATAGACACAAGTAACTTTAGCCCCTCACATTCCTTGTACAGCACAGACAACAAAGGAAAGCTTGGATTTCTCAAGTCTGAAGTGAGGGAAAGAACCATCTCAGAATTTGTAGGTGTAAAACCAAAGTGCTACTCCATCCTCTTGGCAGACGGTGACCGGTTGAGTTCAGCTATGGGCGTTCCAAAGTTCATAAAGAAAATTGCTCATCAGCGATACAAAGACGCCCTATTCCAGAAGCGAACATTTACCTTTGACTATCAGGGATTCACAGTGCGCAATGGACGAATGAGTACAGTAAAATATCCCAAGAGAGGGATATCTGTAGTTGAGGACAAAAGATACTACATTAGCACCTTGGAGTCACGATCTTACGGTCATCCCGATAATTCTAAAGGGATAGAGGAGGAAGAGCAGGAGGAGGAGGTAGCCCAGATCATGACACTGTCAAACGAAGAAAATTTGGAGGAAGGCGATGAAAGAGGCATAACAGAAGCGAGACTAGCCGAGGTAATGGGTGGGCAAAAAATCGGTGAAATGGGAGAACTAGAAGAAGAAACCTATGAATTGTGGGGAGAACGGGATGTGCTGGCCGAGCAATATTTTCCCTTGATAAAACGGGTAGAGGCGGATGATGACATGTTAATGCAAGCCGCGGAACAGGAAGAAATAAATCAAATGCTCTCATCATCCCCCCTTGAATATATGCTAGTAGATACAGACTTTTCAGAATAAATTGTAGTTGTTTATAAGATAGCGACTGGTGTGAATGTTGTATATACTGTTTATAGTGTAAGAATTTGCCTGCTATTTTTATGTTAAATATAAAATATATGTAAATATATTCTGTTTATAGGACTAATGTTGGAGCCTATGATATTATAAAATTGCACATGATGAATCTGGAATCATAATTTGACCAAATTCCAATAAACATTGAGTTTGTTTGACTTCTTTATATGTCCTTTATCCAAAAAAAAAAAAAAAAAAAAAACGGATGAAAAAAACACAATAATTGTCTTAAAATTTATTCGATTTGTGGAAACATATGAATAAAACGCTTTTATGTTTCGATCCGGCTCATGCATAAAAGACTGCCCGCCAAATCAGGCGGGCGGCGGCGGCGGCGGCGGCGGCGGCGGCGGTAGCGAGCGCTGCGACGACAGGATGCGACAGGATTGCTCGGGGCCCGGGACGGGGCGGGGCGGGGCGGGGGCAGCACGGGGTAGTGGCGGTGACGAGTGAGGACCTGTGAGTGGAGCCACACCTCTGATTTAAGCATGGTATACAACCACCCCACCCCCCGATAAAGGAACTAGAAAATTATTTATGCTTAGAATAGCTTCATGGAATGTAATACAATTCAATATGAAAAAATCAATAAGTCAATACTTACTTTTTATGAACACGTGTTAAATGTTTGATGACATACGGGCATTATAAACTTGCTGTAAGCGAATCGCATCACGTGTTCATCATTCCTCGAATATTCGGTCTTGGAAAACTCCATACATATTTTTTCAAGAGTTTCTCTTACACCCAAGTGCGAAACATTGTAGGCAAAATACATGGCATAAGCCCCGCCCACATCGCTTCGCGTGCTTTGAAGTCGAAATGCATTTTTATACATACTGAGCCCGGGGTAATCAATATATTTGAAATGATCAGAGTATAATTTTGGATCGAGAGCATAACTATCTAGGAACACTGTCATGCCCGGTTCATAGTAGAGAAAAATCCAGTGTCCCATTTCTCTTTTAGAATAACTTGGTAGCGTATTGACGATGCACACTATAGGTTTTCTATATCGAGGTATAGAGTTTACCTCGTCTGCCAATAACACGCCTAAAAACAAGGCTTGCTTTCCTATGTGCCCCCTCAATCCTCTTTCAATCTCCATGTTGTTCATCGCACAGCCGCTTCAAGCGCGCACATCACACTGCAGCCGTCTTTCAGAATTAACTGTTATTATACCCACTGTTTCGCCAAACAGTATCAACAGACGGTTCTCGTTTTCTCCCTTGCTTAGATTCAAGCTAAGTCTAAGCCCCTCATTCATTTTAACGGGCAAATTATCATTTAAGTTTTCAGCACGCAAATCAAATGTGCAAATCATTGCCCCCTTGCCGAAAATATCCTTTCCAATTAAATGGTCTTTGTGAAAACCAAGTGCATCCAAAGTACGATGGTAGAGCTCAGCACAGTCATGAGGGAATTTACTAGGAATATTATACATGGTTCTACCATTAACACTTAAGCTTATTTGACTTATATCGCCATGGCTCAAATACAATGGATTTAGCGTATAGTCGCCAGAATGAGCTTCCATGCTCGTTATAATAAGCGAAAGTTTTTCCGGAATAACATTACCCCACGGTTGATCATACGTTCCTGAGGTTTGGTCTTTGGCTAGCACATAGGTTTTCAAGAGGGTTTTGGTAAATGTCGATTTCAAAAGATTCCCTGTGGCGAGAGACGCGTTCAAAGCATGAAGTGCATTAGGATAAGGAAACAGTCGCGTATAAAGCAGCTTGGCTGAATCTATATGCAGACGAATGTTATCGCCAGTTGGAGAATTTAGCAGCCATGCATTACTAGATAGTTCCATTCGGAGTCTAACCGAAATACCATCGAGCAAGTAACTGTCTAAAGAACTTATATCCAGAAGAAGCGGGGTACAGAGTTGTATACCGTGAGTCTTAACCCGCTTCATAATGGTCTTGTATTGCGCGCTGGCATTGTCAAAGTATTCTGCTGTTACTTTGGAAATAAAACCGTTCTCTGGGATGGTAATATTAGCATTGGCTCCAATTGTATTCAGTTTGTTGGGCGACAAAGTATTCAGCATTTTAACGTATGACGTGTACCCATAAAGTACATTATTGTCAACAGCTACATCTCCCAAAAAACATTGCACTGATTTGAATAGGCTGTGCGCGGTATTATTTGCAAATTCAATATGTTGAGCGTCTTCGAGAGGAGTAGTATTGTCTGGCTTAGTTAAGCGTAAAGAGGTGTGCAACACCAATTTCCCCAAATCAATAAAACTGCCAAGTGTTCCAGGAATGAGAAATTCTATATATCTATCGGATAATTTCATATTGAATCCGAGGTTAGTAGGTAAAACATCAGCATCATAACGGGAGGCAATCGTTGTTTCCAATAATCTCATTTTGTTAGGGCGGGGAAACAATTCACTGACACCGGCGGCATATTGCCCCAGGGGAGAACGCGGGTTCCCGACACCAACCGCGCTGGTGATGCTCGCCATACTGCTCTTAGTTCAACAATGATTACAACTCGGTAAAGATGTCCTTTTTATAACACCTTTTCCTCTCGACTCGCTTGACTTTGTTTTTCCCGCTTCCTCTAGTCAATTTCATTGCAGCTTGCTTTAAGGAATTAATTCCATGCTTTTTTATAGAGCTTCTCATGTTGCTTCCGTGTGAAATATCATCTAGAACGTTGTTTCCAAATGTTCGAGCTGAAGGCACAATGACATTTTTCACTAGGAAAGGGAAAGCTCTTTTAGCGAGTCCAGCTAAAACCGAG
This sequence comes from Eriocheir sinensis, assembly GCF_024679095.1. Taxonomy (NCBI): domain Eukaryota; kingdom Metazoa; phylum Arthropoda; class Malacostraca; order Decapoda; family Varunidae; genus Eriocheir; species Eriocheir sinensis. The sequence continues at coordinate 84,574 of NW_026111777.1, read as the reverse complement.
AATAAACCCCCGCCTCTGTGATAGCTTGGTTCATAAGAAAGTGTGACTATATCATCAATACCACTCCCTCGGGATGATATATGTTTGCCATTCGAAAACAGGGTATGATATTCTGCTACGGAAGGAGGGATGAATGTAACCCGCATGGTGGCGGCGAGGAGACTGTCTTTTCAAATGGACAACATTCCTATTAATACAGCAAAATGTACTCAAAGATTCAACGCGATCGGATATGAAGTAAACATGTAACAGGGTATCCTTCTTCGAAATGCATAGGACGACCTTTTTGATCTGTGAGTTTAATAGAAATCGAATCAATTACTTTGGATTTAAGGGACTTATATATAGTTGGATGCACGCCTTTTGTTAGACCTCCGGAGAGCGAAAAGGCATCAAGAATATTTACATTTTTCCCTGCATACCTAGAGGGATTGACAAGGTCAGTGTAAATGAGAACACACTGTACGTCACCATTTCTCAACAGAGGGGCATGACCATGTAGCGGAGCAAGAACGGTTTTTTTTTGTTATTCATGTTTACCCAAAGAAGAAAACACAGCATAACCTAAGTTGGGGACAAAACCGAGAACCTGGGCCAGTCGCGTATCAAAGAAAACCTTAATAAATACAACTTGTGGATGATAACCATTGTAGCAGAACAAAGTTAAATGATCATTAGTTGAGCTAAATGCAAGAACCTCTCTAGAATACGCTAGTAAATGGTAGTTGTATCCATCGACCATCTCCTTTATCAATGTCGTTATTATACCGTTAACACACATCAGCAAATACCCAGTGTCATTATACAAGATATTAGCATTAATAGCCTCTGACAGTTTGCGTCTTTCAATAGCTTCTGAATCTGGCGTTGGTCTTATACCACATTCAAGATGTATACATAGTACTACACTCTGGTTCACCCGGTTTAACTATGTAATACCGACGGGGAAGCAACACGTTCAATAGACCGACTTCATATTCCACGTCCTTGTCTAATGTTAGAGTTTGTATATTATTAGTAAAGCTAGTGCTGGAATAGGGGTAAATTTCCCCATCCGCAATGCTGGTAACATATATATGATGTGACTCCATTTAGAGCAAGCAAGACACTAGCAAAAATATTATAATTATTTCATTATATAGAGGTAGACATGACGAGATGTCAATTACATATTGAAGGTAAATCATACTAAACATCATTACATTGTTATTTATTGACATATTTTACATTAAGTGATGTCCATAATTATTGGAAAATTGTCTGGAGCTATATTTATTCAGGACCCACGTCGACTACAGCACCGTCCCGTTTTCTTTTCCATTCGTCAGCCACAGCGTCGTCATCTGTATCCACCAGTTTCCTCTTCCTGTTTCGCTCGGGAGACACAGATAGAGTTAATTTTGTTTCAAGCTCATCGCAGGTCCACCATCTGTCCAGGATGACGCACGATATATTATTCAGTTGGAGTTCAGCCGCAGCCTCTTGGAGATGCGGTTGGTAGTCAGCTTTCCACAACACGTAAAGAATTCCAGCGCTTGCAATATTGTAGGGGAAGACGACACTTGTAATGTTGCTTTTAATCACCCATTCTACCAGCTTTGTGATGGACTCTTTAAACCAGCGGAGACGGTTATCATAACTGTCTTCCTTTACCCCACGAATGAAATTTTGATCTCTTGACGTCTGAAGATATCCTTGGTTTATAGGGTTATTTTCCAGTTTGCGGCCACGAGCATATTGGGTTAGGATACACGCCACATAAGGAAGATTTTCACTCGGAGGATAGCGAATATGCAGACTACCGGGAATACCACGATCTTCCCAGCGACACCTGTTCAGTTGATAGATCGGGCTTCTTTCGCGGTAGAGATTACTGTGCGGGTATAATCCATGTAGGCGTCCAGTAAACCCCCTCTTTTCGTAGCAGGAACTGCAGTTGAGGGAAGAAACGATGATGGTCTTGTTGTTGCGGTAGATGTCATCGCCAGGAGAACCGTCTTTGTAGTTGAACACGTAGGCGTCCGACATGGTGTCCTCTGGTATACTGGTGAGTGATGAATAGTACCGCTTCAGCTGATGGCGAGGGACGAGTAGCGAACATAATAGAAGGTAACTATACACTAAACAATAATGATTTTTTAAAAATACAATACGATAGTGACAAAAATATTAATTCAGTATTCCAAGAAATATCAATATTGACGATTACACACTACTGACAATACACACAAAGTTACACATACATAAAAAGTTCACTTCGCTTAGGCAGAATGATTTAAAGGCAGGTGAAGCTCTTTACTTCTTTTACCTTTTTCTCTCATGCCCTCCACTCTTCCCCTCCCCACCTAACCATGAAATGAGAAAGAGGCAAGCAAAAGGAAAGAGGAAGTAGGGATTCAGAAGAAAAGGAATAGCTGGAGGAAAGAAGGAGATGAAAGAAGAGGATCAAATAGTTTCAAAAAGAGAAGGAGGCGAAGAGGCGGAAAAAAATTGTGAAAAAGACATGAGCTTAAACTGTAAGACATTAAACGAGCCAGGTTTGGTCTTGGCCAAAGGAAGGATGAAGAAATAGGCGTATGTAGGAGAGAGAGAGAGAGAGAGAGAGAGAGAGAGAGAGAGAGAGAGAGAGAGAGAGAGAGAGAGAGAGAGAGAGAGATGGTAGAAGTGTTTTTCGTCCATTTTTTCCGCTCGACATATATCTACTCTCTTTTCTTCAATTGGTTCGGATTTCCGTTTTCCTTTTATTCCTGCTCCCCCTGCCCCCCCCCCCTTTCCTCCCTTTTTGTCTACTATCTGTGTCTTCTTGATTCTCTGGCATTCTCATTCATTTTTTTTATTTCCTTCATCATTATTTTCTTCTCATTTCTTCTTTCTCATTAATATGCAAAGGCTGTAACTCATTCACATCTGTCATTAATATTCTCTCTCTCTCTCTCTCTCTCTCTCTCTCTCTCTCTCTCTCTCTCTCTCTCTCTCTCTCTCTCTCAGCCGTTCCATCTTCCTCTTTTCGTCGCTTCCTTCTTCATGGCCAATTGATCACCTTCCTTCCACCTCCTACTCATCCCATCTTTCCACGTCCTCCCTTGCTCCCTCAGTATTTTTCAGCATCCATCCATTAATCTTCCTCTCCTTTTCTTTTCCCTCTACCTCTACGTCTTGCTATCTCTTCCTCCTCATGTCACCGTAATCACCCTACCAACCTTAGGTTGTTCCCTCTCTGTATTGCCTTCTACTTTTTCCTCAATTTTCCTCCATTACTCCTCTCCTCTTCCTCTCTGCCTACTTCTCGTTCATGTCATCGTCCTTCTCTTCAAGTATGTCATCCTCACATCCCTCCTTCTCGTTCTCGTCCCTCTCTTCCTGTTTACAATTCATCATAATCCTCCACTTCCTCCTCCTCTTGCATCACCGTTATTCGTGCTCTCATCTATGGTCCCTCCTCTTCCCCTCCTCTTGCATGGCCATGGACTTATTCAAAGTCAAGTTCATTATTCTTCGAACTCCGTTTGTGGGGTTCTTGAAAGGTCTGGACTTCCGAAAATCCCGTAAATTCTCAGCAATAAAAAAAATATAAAATAAATAACTGAAAATTGAGTTATCAGACTCACAGCCCCTCTAGTCCTTATTATTTATTTAAATATCTGACCAATCACATCTCTCATAGGGTAAGCAAAAGCCAGATAAACGTGCTCTTAAGTTTATTGAAAACAACAAAGAAACTCGCTGGAAATTAAGAATAATTAATTAACACCAAGCACACAGCAACCTAGTAGCTATGCTAAAACATCCTAGGAATTAGATTACTTAGCTGCAGGTGGGGAGAAGCCAAGCCACACCTGGTCTTCCTCGTGGTCCGTGCCTGGAGTCCTTCTGTCCTCTTCTCGTTCCTCACTGCAACGCGCCGTGCCCTCCTTCCTCCCACGGGCTTCCCTAGACCTGAGTATACAATCACTCTGGAATTGTGGATACTACAGACAGGAAAACCCCACGATGGAGAACGTGTTGTGGGAGGACGGTGAGAGGGACGTCCGCTCGCGACGAAGCCTGGGCAGGAGATGACTTGGAAGATGGCGGCCGTCCCACAATGCTCAGGCCGGGTTCCGCGGTCAAGATGCCAGCTCTCGCCATACGGCATCTCGTTTTCTGTGCAACACTTACGCTAAAACGCCCTAACGGCTATGGAATTATTATTTATTAATAACTTAACACATGCCATTGGTCATAGTGGGTCGTGCATCCCACACATAGTTCAGCGTTGGCAGTATTAACGAAATGATTTGAAATAGCGCGCGTTCCCGCCTTCAAGTGTTTCTTCCCGCTCTCTCAATCAAAATGGCGGGGACTTCCGCGGTAACTTTCCACAGGCCACTCCCTGAATAATGACTCATGACACCGTTACCTTCTCCTCCGTCTAGTACTCTTCCTCCAATTGGTCTTCTTCCTCTTCCTCCTTATTCTTATTCCTGGTCGTACTTCTCCTTTTGCTAATTACCTTCATCTTTCTCGGAAAGTTTCACATACCTTGGTAGCGCAGTTCATAGCAACGGTGAGTCTCGCCAGGAAGTCTTACGACGGATTGTTATGGACTCGCTCTACACGAGTATAGGGCGTTGTCGAAACCTGTGCAGAAGGACAAAGATCTGGATCTTCAAGTCCCTTGTGCTCCCTGTCTTAAGCCGGTATTTCACGGGAACGATTTTGGTTGAGCAGGCCCCATCCGTGAACAAAAGCTCACGGATTGGACTCTGCTCATGGACCAGAGGGGGTACTAGAGCAGGCTGGAGCTATTTTGCTTAACAGGCAATCCGCCCGGCCGTCCCACTTCCCCACCCTGATTCGCCGGCTGGGTCAACTGCTCCTCCCACCTCAATGACGTCGCTCTTTCCTCGCCTCGCCTCGCCTCTCCTTTCCTCTCCTCTCAACTCCTCTCGTCTCCTCTCAACTCATCTCGTCTCTCTTCTCCTCTCCTCTCCTTTCCACTCCTCTCAATTCTTCTTGTCTCTTCTCCTCTCCTCAACACATCTCATCTCCTCCCCTCTCCTCAACTCATCTCGTCTCCTCTCCTCAACTCCTCTCAACTCCTCTCCTCTCCTCTCCTCTCCTCTCAACTCCTCTCAACTCCTCTCGTATCTTCTCCTCTCCTCTCCTCTCAACTCCTCTCCTCTCCTCTCCTCTCCTTTCAACTCCTCTCTCTCTCTCTCTCTCTCTCTCTCTCTCTCTCTCTCTCTCTCTCCACTTTTCTGTACTACTTTGAATCTTTATATGTATGTTACGGTGTACCGGGGGGCGTTTAAAGGGCGTTGATTAAGACTTCAGCTTCCTTAAGGCGAATAATATTCTTAGCCTATATGTACAAGGAGCGTCGGAGCGAGAACGACTGCCGCTGTGTGTCAGTCGGACTCTCGTGAAGGCGTCACGAGTTACAGGTTGGAAAATAATTGTTACAATTGGTCACGTATGTCAAGGTGACCTCTACGCACGATGAAATGCTTTGTATATAAAACTGAGACGGTAAACACTGACGGACGACATTTCTATTAGGTGGCGTGATCTATCTGTCGTGGGTTTTTTCCATTGACAATTGTATGCCTAATTCGTGGCGATACTGAATATTAATTATAATAATAATAATACATTGATATCCTACTATAACACTTCATAGATAGTTTATTTATAGTAATTTATAGATAGCTCTCGCTCGATCTCGCTTTCTCTCCTCTTTTGTCTCCTTTCTCTCTCTCTCTCTCTCTCTCTCTCTCTCTCTCTCCTTTTTTTCTATACTACTTTGAATATTTTTAGCTAGGGACTTTGCATATATCGTATTTATTCCTAGTTGGGTTCTGATTAAGTGTTTTGCAATCCAATGTTTTCGCTCCACAATACTACTCGTGAGCACTTGTTATTCATTCACCTTCTGCCTTCTCTGTCTCTAAAACTGTTAACCATTACATTTAAATCTCCAGTCGTATTTGGATCAACTGAGCAACTCTTAAATTCATCTCATTCATCTTGGTGAGGTGAGGAAGGGAGGGAGGAAGGGTGAGGTGTAAATTTAATGATAATTAATTTTTGTTTTCGGTGTAAGTATAACTATTTTAAAACATAATATGACTGACATAAATTAATCAACATATATTTCTACTTGAAAGTAGGTATACAGTCCCTGAAAGTCAAGATCAATACCAAGATTGCCCAATGGCCATCAAACGTAGCATCCTCGTGTGATTGGTGCATGTCATGTTCACACAGCAGCTCAGCTAAAGTCACCGCCCGAAGGTCTGGGTCCCGACCAAAACCGTTTCCGTGAAATACCGGCTTTACTCTATGTCTGTTAAACATGGGCACCGAATGGGGACTTGGAGAGGCGAATTGATACCTTTGGTAATAAATGTCTATGCAGAATCATGGGATGTCGCTGGAATGACTTGGTGTCAAACCGGGAACTACTCCGTGAGACTAATTCGAGGCCTATTTCCTGCATAGTGCGTCAATGCCAACTCAGGCTATAAGGGCACGTGGCACGTTACCTAGTAGCTGATCCTGCTCATCGGGTTGTCTCTGTAAGAGACAATCCTGAGTGGAGGAGACCAAGGGGACGCCCACGGAGTTCTTGACTTGAACAAGTCGATAGATCCTGCCAGGAGGTAATCAGGATGGGAAGGGGGCCTGCATGGAGACTCGCCCGGAGGGACCCTCAGACATGGCGTCGTAGGGTGGTCGAGGCGACGCGCCCCCCTGCGTATGCCCCCACTAATTGATTGATTGATTGTTTTCTCCAGCTCCTATTCAATTTTAATACCAATTCCTTTACCTTTCCTCTCTTCTCCTTTTCCTTCTCCTCTTCCCCTCATTCTCCTCATCGCCCATCGCTCATTATCGCTCACTAATATGAACACCCCGCACAATGCTGAGAACGGCCTTTCCTCCCCCCAAATCGGGAAGCTTTAAGTCGCCCTCAGTGTAGCTTCGCCTGAAGCTGGAGCCATCGTCAATGCTCTGAATTTTGGCAGCATCCTCCCGCACTCCGTTTACTTTGCGCTCCGTGATCCCACAGCGCATGAGGCTAATAAGGATGACGAAGGGATAATGCGTATATACATATGGCGGCGCCGCATAAGTAGTCCTGCAGCTATGACTTCGAGGAGGAGTGTAAGTACGAATGGTTTAAATATGGAGAGCGTTAGAAAATAAGGAAGGGAGAGCTTTTTTTCTCTTAGTTCTCAAGAGATACTTTGAGCGGGAGGTAAACGGCGTGTCTCGTGTAGTCGATAAGCAGACATCTGAGGATGTAATGTTTTCTATACCCTCTCTGGACTCAATCCTTAAAAGGTTCATGTACCCAACGAGTGCCTACTATTGTCCTTAAAAACTGCTCTTTCATGCTGACACCCTGTCTGCTCAAATTCTTTCGTCAATGCCTTTCAGCATCTACCCTCCTTCCTGCTAGAAGAACACCTACATACAGCCTGTGCCTAAGAAGGGTGACCGACCCAATCCCTTAGACTTCCATACTTTTTTTTATTTCTAATGTTTTGAAGAAGTACGTAACGGGAAAGTTTTTAAGCATCTATTAACTTTTGACCTTTCTGATCACCAGTTTGGATTCTCCATGGGACGTTCTACTATAGTCGGTTCCACGAGAGCTGGCGGAGATTTTCCTTCAGTGGTGGACTCGCGGACTTGGCGTCATTCCTTGAGAGACAGTCTTCACGCCGCTCAATGGCTGTTTTTACTAATTCTAAGCTGCGGTAATTTCGTTTGCCATGACATAGCCTACAATCTCTCGTTCTCTGCTACCTCTTAAAATCAACACTATTTGTATATAAATGTAGTTATTCTTATAATCGCTCCTCCTTATGGCTTTTTATTAGTTTATTACCCAAAAATATTAGAAACATATTTCAGGATTAATGATAGGATGATGAAATAAATGAGAAGGTTCTTGCCTCAGGCCAATGTTTCTGTTATGACTCCGTAGCATCACTACACGTTATGACTAAGCCAGACCTAAAAATATACCAAGAAATCTTACAATAAATGAGTTGATTAGACTGTAGCCTAGCACTTTGTAGTAGTAAAAAGTAGAAAAAAAATCCCCCTCTCAACAGTCGCTTAATTTTGTTATGAATGTCGTTTCAGATTAATTTATAATAGCTCCTAAGGCACATACTTATTAATAAATATATTATTGCATCCGTTGTTTTATTTATTTTTTTATTTTTTTTTATTTTTACGTCGTGCCTTATTGCGCCGATAGGCTTCTTCCCGGTGGATCCTCATGGTCGGCCCAAGGCTTCTTCCCGGTGGGGCCTGATGGTCGGCCCAGCCCGTTCTGGCGCAGGCGAGTGTTTATAGTGGCGCCATCTTGCAGTGGCTCATGCTGCCCTCCCGGAGCTCATCTTTAATCCTAGAATTTAGAGTCCGGGTTGTAAGGTGGTCTTCTGGACAGCAAGTGGGTAGTTTTAAGCCACTCGGCTGCGGCTGAAAAATCCTAGCTTGGTGGCACCGGGTGGGAATTGAACTCGCATCGTCCTGAACGCGGCGCCGTCACGATATCCATTCAGCCACCGCCTCCCCAGATTGGTGCAATCTGTTACCTTACAACTCACAACGGGTTGTGGTAGGAATACAAATCAATTTTATGTGCAGCAGAACAAGTTAAGAATTGGCCAATGAGCGCGCAGTACCATCACCCATGCAATGATACCGAGTCCGCGAGTCCACTCCTGAAGGAAAATCTTTGTCAGCTCTCGTGGAACCGACTATAGTAATCTTGTTGCTTTTTTTATTGACTCTTGGTCATTCTCTTTTAACGGTTTCGATGAAACTTATGCTGTTGCTTTAGATCATCCTGGAAGTTATTGACAGTCTGGCACAAATCTTTGCTTTCTAAACTACCTTCCTACGGTTTCTCTCCCTCTCTATGTACTTTTGTCTCCAGTCTCCTGTGTGGCCGATCTATTTCTGCTGTGGTAGACGGATTCCGTTCTTCACTTAAATCTATTTACAGTGGTGTCCTGCAGGGCTTTGTTTTTTCTCCCACTCTCTTTCTGCTGATCAATGATTTTCTTTACATACCAAACTGTCCTATACACTCCTACTCATTTCACTCTACTCAGCATCCCTTGACAGAAGATCCTCCCAACAAGAACTGCATGATTCTACGCTGGAAGCTGCAGAACGCTTAACCTCAGACCTTGATATCATTTCTGAATGGGGTAAGAAGAACTTGAAAGCCTTAAAAAATCAAATTATCCACCTATCAACTCGACCCAATCTTTCAAACATCCATCCCCAATTCCTCGACAAACTTAGCTGTCACCTTCTACAATAAACATCATCGATCTATCCTTATGAAATATCAGCTGGAAAACTCATATCTCCTCTTACTAAATCAGCCTCCTCGAGATTAAGCGTTCTGTATGGTCTCCGCCAATTCTTTTCCCATCCAGATGCTATCCATATACAAGGACTCTGTCCACCCTCCTATGGGGTACACTATGCATCTCATGTTTGGAGGGGCTCCACTCACACACACAGCTCTCCCGAACAGAGTAGTCTAAGACTCTTCGTC